>NW_026733165.1:2500-289914 GCF_028476545.2 Physella acuta
GCTACATCAGATATTTTGAACGTGTTTTTGCGATTGATAAAATGGAGTATCCACAAAACAATTTTTTGCTTCTTTCCGTATGGCCCTCATCAGGGGTGTCGCCATGGTGGGTGCCATCGAATCAACGACACGTTTTTTCCGGAGACCTACGCTACATCTGCGTAGAGCTCTACCAAATTCATCCCCTCCTTTCCTTAGTTAGCGGACGATGGGACGGCTTTGGCATCTGTTTACTTTTCAACGCCAGCTCGTATGTGACCTCCTCTTGCTTGCCATCCATTCATTGCACAAACGATCTCACCTTAGCGAGCAGACTGTAGGTGTCGATTTGGGGTGGGGGTGGGGGTGGGGGGGGGGCGCTTGGGAAAGTTTAAGTGTATACAAACATGTCAGCCAGTTCGAAAATATTCGCCGAAGCTTGTACCGTAACCCCGACAAATCATATCAAGTATTCTAGGCGAGATTTAATCATCTTTTTCTGGCCAATCCATGAACCACTGGTCGACCTTTTAAGTGGATTCTGGTTCTCAAGTTCAATTCTACCTCTCCGTTACTCTTCTATGCTCTCATATTGAACGCTGTATTTGCTTTTTCTCCACACAAACGCACACACATATCGCGATTAATAATTTCCTTCTCTGCCTCACCTCGGGGCTTTGAATAGCTCACGTATCCAGCTAACCCTCACTTCAAACAAAGTTTTCAAATTTTTTTTCCCCCCATCCATCGCCACATTTTTCTTTTGAATCAAACACCGTAAGCAATGAGTGGTTAGGGAAGGTAGATAACTCTAACAACAAGTTTGTTCCCTTGAATTTTCGCCGTTTAATGGACTCCCATGAAAGAAGTACAAACAGTGAGTCAACGCCCCTTCAGGCCAACGAACACCTTGTAGCATCCACCCCGCTACGTAGTGTAGATCACTTCACGACGAACCAGTTCAATTCTTTATTTAAATTGATATTTGCTCGTGGCAATACAAGAACCCTTGATTTAAACGTACGGTTCAAGCTGAAGCTCAATTTTTTTTTTAAAGATATGAGGTTTTACGGGAGATGTTTGTAGTTAATGGTTACGGATATGTTCATAAGTTGGGTGTTCCAAAGACGTGACACCCAGCAGATTGTTTCAACGTGCGGCGGATATGTTTCAACCGTTTTGTTGAAGATGGTGTGTTTTTTTGAAGTCTTTGTGTCGGGTTGGCGTGTCAATGGGTGTCAGACCAACCCCAGGTTGTCATTCTGTGGACTTTGGCTACAAGACAAATAATAATATTGAACTTTCTAATTGTATTGGGTGCTCTAGGCACGATTAAGTTCTGCTGCCTTTGATCCTACGGTATTGGATGGCCATCCTTTATTTCAAAGATCGCAGATTTTTTAAAATATATTATTATGTAGTTACGTTTTTTTGCGTAAAATTCGATTAAGATTTGCGACATTTTAAATTATGTCAGATGCGAATGATCGATATTATGCTCCGTGGCAGGTCCGCCCTCTGTCTTGATGGTCCGTTTGTGCAGATGAAGTAGAGTTTGTTTTTCTAGCCAAGGCGTTCAAAGATTTTCTAATTACACATGGTGGAATCATTATTGAATTGTTTTTCGTGTGTGTGTGTGTGTGTGTGTGGAGGGGGGGGGGGGAGGGGGTCTCTGGCTTGGTTCAGTTGGATTAGAGTTGAGAAAATCTTATTCAGATATCGTCGAAACGCGAGTGAATATTGGCGAATTATTTAAAATGTCCCCAAATCACCATTGGTCGTTCGCAATTTGTTGTTTTTTTTTTAAATGCTCAAATCCCCAGTGTTAGTAAAGTGTGGTTAAGTTGGCGACGTATGAAAGATATCCAAATGATTTAAGTTAACGAAATATGTGCAAACGATTTAGATCAGGGGTCTCCAAACTTTTCAGTCCGAGGGCCGCATTAACTATCAAATTTCAGTTCGGGGGCCAGTTTCTTCCAGGCATGTCTTCGATTTTTCTGGGCACAGTTCCTCAGCCATCACCAACAAACAATTTTTCCTTGGACAAAAAGATCTCCGCGGGCCGGATGAGAGGACTTCGCGGGCCGCATCCGGCCCGCGGGCCGTAGTTTGGAGACCCCTGATTTAGATTAACGAAATAAGAAATATCTGCAAACGATTTAGATTAACGAAATATCTGCAAACGATTTAGATTAACGAAATACGAAATATCTGCAAACGATTTAGATTAACGAAATATTTGCAAATGATTTAGCTTAACGAAATACGAAATATCTGCAAATTATTGAGGTTAACGAAATATCTGAAAATGATTTAGGTTAGGGAATAACGAAAAAGAATCCTTCCGATAAGCGACTTTCGGTTCACGGAAATACCAAAAAAAAAACACCTCCACGGTAACTAAATTTGTTAAGTAGGTTGAAGGATTTTAATTCGTTGAGACACAATAGTAGTAATGTTTGAAAGGTTTTGAGGGTTTTTTTTTCGTTGAGACTAAATAGCAGTAATGTTTGAAAGGTTTTAATCTATCACAGACAACATGACGCAGATGTAAGTTCGGGGAGACACGTAAGGTTTGGATAACACATAAAAACTTATGTACGGTAACATCAGGGCAACTCGTATCATATGACATCACACATGTGCAATGTATATGACACATCGACATTTTAGAACACACAGACACACTTTACACATAAATAAACTAGTTCACAGATGTGTGTGTACATATATATATATATATATATATATATATATATATATATATATATATATATATATATATATATATATATATATATATATATATATATATATATATATATATATATATATATATATATATATATATATATTGCCCCTATATATAGGGATTTTACCAGTTACTTGTTAAAATTTCAATGAACAGTACGTGACACGCATTGATATCTACAAGTTCTATAAATAACTAAAGGCGTCCAACAGTATTTACCCCCCCCCCCCCCACCCCTTCACCTCCCACGTCATACGCTAAGTGAATACAAATTTATTTATTTTTAAAGAAAAAATTTTTAGTTTTATTTTCGCACTAGCAGCATGATCACGTGACGATCCCTGCTGGTTAACTACATCTGAATGGGTATTTTAATCACTTAGAAGCTGCGTGATACTAGAACATATTGGCAGAATTATGTCTTGAATTTCCTTACCCGTTACGCCTGACCAAACTTTCATCTCTGCATGTACACATTTATGTGTATTTATACACACATAAACGCATAAGCCATGAAACATATGTATACAATTTGTGAAATTACTACTTCAGTTTTTAACACATTTTAATTTAAAACAGTTTTTATTTTAATCAATGTTTTTTTAGTTTTTATTTCGCGCTGTTATGTGATACCCCGTGTCATTAGCAGACCATGTCCTTTTATTTGCATTTTTTAAAACCACCGATACATTAGTTAAACAGGCTTTGATAATGTCTCACATGTGCTACAAAGATTATTTTTGTTTAACACGTGTTTAAAATTTTTAAAAATGAAAGTTGAGTCAGTGTGTGGGCGGGGTGGTGGGAGGAGATTTCGTAGACTGCACTACATGACGTCGCGTGTGACAAAAGCGATAACAATAAAACATGAAATGAACAAATGTTTACATACACATTCCAGCCATGTTTTTTATTGTGTATTCATCCGCAGGTGTGCGGCCTTACAAGTGCGCGGACTGCGACAAGGCGTTCACGCAGAGGTGTTCACTGGAGTCCCACTGCAAGAAGATCCACGGACTGGTCGAGGACCTCGCCTTCAACGAGAGGAGGGTCAAGCTCTACGTCTGCGAGGACTGCGGTCACTCGACTGACCACGCGGAGGATCACTACGGCCATGTCCGGCTGGCGCATCCGTCCAGCCACCTCAACGGTCATCACGCTGTCATTTCAGCCAGATAAATTCAAAATTGTCTCTTGTTGGCTTGCCCTGCCTCTCGCGATAAAATCAGGAGTTGTCGTTCTTTTTTCTTACTTCCCTTGCCTTTCCCGATGAAAAACAGGAGTTGTCGTTCGTCTCTTGCTTACTTCCCCTGCCTCTCCCGGTTAAAAAATGGAGATGTAGTCTTATTTTGCTAACTGGAAGACTTCGCCAACAACAATACAGTTTTACAAGACGCTATGGCTGTGTGGTGTTTAATTTTATATCTGTTATTGTTACGATTATGAAAATGTGACAGTTATAGAATGACATCCTTTATTTCAAAGATCGCTGATCAATCTTCCCAAAGTCATATTTAAATTTAGTGACAGTACTTTTTAAAAATTAATAGTTGACTTGGTTTACGCGAATTGTGTTAGAACTATAAAACAGGCATATATATATATATATATATATATATATATATATATATATATATATATATATATATATATATATATATATATATATATATAGGCCTATATATATATATATATATATATATATATATATATATATATATATATATATATATATATATATATATATATATATATATATATATATATATATATATATATATGCTGTACATGTAAGTTATAAAATTTTATAAATATATTTTTATGGAAACATGAATGTCTATTGGAGAAAACTTTTTTAAATATATGCCATCTCACTATGTGTCATCTAACATTTACATGTATCATCTAATATTTCCATGTGTCATCTAACATTTCCATGTGTCATTTAGTTTGTATGTCAGCTAACTTGTACAAATCACCCATTGTATATACTTCAAATTGTCTGTCCTGTGGGCTGGGTGGGGATATGGGATCTATACCATGGGGTTTTATGGGACATGGGATCTATACCATGGGGTTTTATGGGACATGGGATCTATACCATGGGGTTTAAAGGGACATGGGATTTCTATACCATGGGGTTTTATGGGACATGGGATCTATACCATGGGGTTTAAAGGGACATGGGATTTCTATACCATGGGGTTTTATGGGACATGGGATCTATACCATGGGGTTTTATGGGACATGGGATCTATACCATGGGGTTTAAAGGGACATGGGATTTCTATACCATGGGGTTTTATGGGACATGGGATCTATACCATGGGGTTTTATGGGACATGGGATCTATACCATGGGGTTTTATGGGACATGGGATCTATACCATGGGGTTTAAAGGGACATGGGATTTCTATACCATGGGGTTTTATGGGACATGGGATCTATACCATGGGGTTTTATGGGACATGGGATCTATACCATTGGGTTTTATGGGACATGGGATCTATACCATGGGGTTTAAAGGGACATGGGATTTCTATACCATGGGGTTTTATGGGACATGGGATCTATACCATGGGGTTTTATGGGACATGGGATCTATACCATGGGGTTTTATGGGACATGGGATCTATACCATGGGGTTTAAAGGGACATGGGATTTCTATACCATGGGGTTTTATGGGACATGGGATCTATACCATGGGGTTTTATGGGACATGGGATCTATACCATGGGGTTTAAAGGGACATGGGATTTCTATACCATGGGGTTTTATGGGACATGGGATCTATACCATGGGGTTTTATGGGACATGGGATCTATACCATGGAGTTTAAAGGGGCATGGGAACTCTACCATGGGGTTTTAACTGTAATCATCCTAGTCAAACTCTCGCGTCCTGCCCTGGTGACATGTCGTATGCAACACATCTTGAAACTTCTGACCCGGAACTACAAACTACAAACCTACAAAAATATCAATCACACAATCTTAAAAACGCACACTGTGTACAATAGAAACTACACGGTAGATGACACAAACAGCTCCAGATAGACACATTTGACGCAGACAATAGAAACAATATATATAAGCACTCAATCGTTTATACAAATACAATGTAAAAATAAAAATTGTACAGATATCTTTGTATATATACGTAAAATGGTGGCCTAAACATTTTGTATATTTAAATAAAATATTGTGGGTCTATATTACAATTTTGATCAAAGTGGGTATTTGGACATTGTCGTGACTTTGTTACTTAAGGTTTTATTTATTTTTAAATTTATATTTAATTTTTGTTTTATTCTGACTGCAATAAAAAGCATGTAATTCTTGGTAAGCCCCGTGCTATTTTTTTTAAGTGTTTGTAGCTGTGGTCTTGACTTCAAGGCCGCAAGTTGTTATTTTTGTTCTGTTATGTAATGTATATAAATAACTTCTCTTCTTCTTTCCCCATCCCCCCACCCCCCTCCCCCACATACACACACACACACACACACATTTTTGTATTTTGATCTAGTTAAATTGAATCACGAAACTGATATATTCGTGAAGTCTAGAGAGGATACCGTAACCATTGATGCCCCGTAGGTACTACTTTACGACCATTAGACAAAAACGGGACCGTGACGTCATGAAACTCAAAATGTTATGTGTGTGAACTTTATTAAAACATTAGTGAAACAGAAAAATCCACTGCGATTTTTTTTTTTTTTTTTTTTTGCCATTTCTGTTTAAGGTTTGCATGTAACAAGCTTGCAGCAATTCTCAGGGAAGAAATTTTTAAAAAATGGCATATAAATAGAATCGAAACTGAAATGGGTTTTTTTTTTAAATATAGAGCTAGCATCCTGAAATTAATATGCCAGTTACACTTACAGTTACAGACTGGTGTTTCGACCCAATGTACACAACAACTCATACACCGTGATTGCTTGCCGATGAAGACCTAAGACAGAAACGGTTTTTTGTAATAATAAATGCATTGATTTATTAGGTCCCTAGCTATTTTTCTTATATATTTACTTAATTTTAAACCCATATTTAAAAATTAATTTTATTATTGGAAATAAATAGTGAATCCTATGCAAAATTACTAAGCATTAACATTTAGAAAAAGTGTTAATCTACAATCCGAATACCATGCTCGAATACCACTCCCGAATATTTCTTCTAAATGTAAATGAGATCGCATACCGCAAAGTTGCGTTAAAGAGAAGAAAAAAAATGTTCAAACGCAGGGAGTTGAGAACAAACCCTTTGAGATTTCCACTCCAACACAACCTACTTTATCCTCAAATCTGGCAAACAAGTATTGTGTTGCGTCACGGAGGGGGGGGGGACGACGACGACACACACACCATCCCCCCCACGCCATCTTTGTTGTGGGCGTAATCTTGACAAGCAAATCTCGTGTGTGGTTTATTAAATCTCGTGTGTGGTATGTTAATTAGAACGAGGCCATTCTGGGAATTTACCTGCTAACGGTTGTTTTGTTGAGGTTATAGTTTTAAAGGGGAATCATACTTTTGTTTGAGAAATAGTTAATAGTAACCATTATCATTTTTCCCCGTTCGTGCCCAAAATACATGGAACGTATACAGTACGGTTTATCTATTTCAATGACCTCGGCATATAAGGTGCATCGTAGTCAACACTATGCCCAGACGCCTTTGTTTCCCTAACATGATTAACGTTGGCCTACCCATCAGAGTAGGGTGGACTCAGGGACGCCCCACACATTCAAGGCCAGCATCCGAACTCGAGATTTTCGGGTGAGCAGTCAAAGTTCTACCATCCGACCACTACATTTTTTTAATGCAATGTTACTGCTATGTCTTTAAGGTTTATCTCTAAGCATCAGATAATCATCAAACTGTATCATTGAAGGTGACATGATCATCAAACTGTATCATTGAAGGTGAGATAATCATCAAAATGTATCACTAGAGGTGAGATAATCATCAAAATGTATCACTTAACTTCAGAAAATAATCAATCATGATCACCAAACACCCTAGATGAAATCATCAAAATGTATCATCGAACATAAAAAGGTATCACAAAAGATCTCACAAATGCAAGAAAATTATTTTTAAGATGTCGCTAAAGGCCATAAAATAACCATCATTATAATCGAAATGCAACATCAAGATCCTTAAAATCACAATCAGGAGATTTTTTCTTTACTTACGTCTGGTCTAAGTTGTCGTATTAAAAAAAAAAATAGCAAACAGTCCAAAGAAGTTTCAAATGATTTATTCTAAAAGCAAGTAAAAATAGGTGAATATAGCATCCAGACACGACGTCTATCTCAGCATCTACGTAAAGATGCGCGTTATTAACAATTATAACGACGCTTTCTACCTCCGTGTAACATTAGATGGTAAGCTGGTTATTGTGTGTGTCAACCACGCTTTCTCTTACTATGACCGGTGGCGCGAGTATGGTAGAGGGGGTGATTTATAGTTATGGTTTGTTCTTTAGGGTATCGTAAGTTCCACCTCATTAGGATTAAGGCTAGGGTTTTATCATCTGGTGTGGTTGTTGGTTAGGGTATCGTAAGTTCCACCTCATTAGGATTAAGGCTGGGGATGAATGGAATGACTGCACCGATTGCCGAAGATAAGCTGATTTGTGACTCTTTTTGGGGGAGAGGGGGGGTGGGGTTAGACGGTTGACAAGATCGGTTGTACAGGTGTAGAAAGTTGAGACGTGAAGAGGTCCTTAAGATGTCCTTAGAATGTCCTTAAGATGTCCTGAAGAGGTCCTTAAGATGTCATTAGAATGTCCTTAGGACGAAAGAAAAATTGAGAGCTCATTAAAATGATATTTCCAGCAATTTTTTTAAAAATTATAGTATCACTTGTCATTTGCCCGTTTTGAAAAAAAAAAATTCAACATGCTGTTAATTTTTTTAAATATCCTTTAGACCAGAAGGATAGAACGTTGGATGTACATTGATACATCTGAGCTTAGACATTAATAAACATCACTTCGGTAGATTTTGTGCAGATATTTGTCTTTAAGGTTCCCACTTCTTATTATAGCTTGTAATACATGTATAAACTAATAAGTGTTATATATATATATATGTATATATATATATATATATATATATATATATATATATATATATATATATATATATATATATATATATATATATATATATATGTATATATATATATATATATATATATATATATATATATATATATATATATATATATATATATATATATATATATATATATATATATATATATATATATATATGTGTGTGTGTGTATATATATATATATATATATATATATATATATATATATATATATATATATATATATATATATATATATATATATATATATACGTATATATATGTATGTATATATATACGTATATATATATATATATATATAATGTATATTAGCGAAACTTGTTTTCAAATTTTAAAAAAATAAAGGGAGACAACCACTTACTTACATTGTCCACAAAATCCCCACGCTTTAGGTTATAAAGTATTATAAACCAAACACCCCCGGCCGCATAAAAGGCAACCCTTGGCATTGTTCGACCAGCCATTGTTTTGCTCAGGGCCTCAAGTATTATGATGCAGATCCTAGGCTTACTCCC
Source organism: Physella acuta (assembly GCF_028476545.2). Classification (NCBI taxonomy): domain Eukaryota; kingdom Metazoa; phylum Mollusca; class Gastropoda; family Physidae; genus Physella; species Physella acuta. The sequence goes on from NW_026733165.1 coordinate 11,877, forward strand.
AAGTATCTTCCATAGACGCGTTTCGTTTCTTGCATGCTCAGCCAAAGTAAAAAATCATTTTAGCCAGTCTATGTGAAAAAAAATAATTCAAGAACGGACATTTTTTTTTGTTAGATGAAGAAAAATAATTCAAAAGGGCCCGTAACTCAATGATTTGAGTTATTCTCCCGAATTACGCCCTTCGAGTAAACAGTTAATCCCTTTAATACCATAAGCCTAAAAATTAACCTCCATATCTGGCTTTTCATGTTTTCTTGTAATGCGTGTGGGGTTGTGTAAGGATATGTGGACTGGGATGTGAAATCCTCTGGAATTATTTTTCTAATATGTGTTAAGCATTGTTGATAAAAGGTGAGGTTTGAATGGGAGTCCTGTGTGATAATTTGGCCAGGCGCACCTCAGTGGGTGTACAGTCTGAGTGTGGGTGGTGGTGTCGTTTGATTTCATGTGGATTATAGATCAGAACGTGGGGGTGGGTGGAGTAGGTGTGGTTTGGGGTGTGCGATGTGATGATCTGGTGGGGGCTGGGGTGGGGAGTTTAGATTGTGCTGTTGTGATAGTGATTGTGTGGTTGGAGTTATGTGCTTAGGTGGTTGGGGTAGTGTGGCTGTGGTTGGGTGGTTGGAGTTGTGTGTCTGTGGTTGGGTGTTTGTAGTGTAGTTGTGGTTGGTTGGTTTGAGTAGTGTAGCTGTGGTTGAGTGGTTGGAGTAGTGTGGCTGTGGTTGAGTGGTTGGAGAAGTGTGGCTGTGGCTGCGGTTGGGTGGTTGGAGTAGTGTGGCTTTGGTTGGTTGGTTTGAGTAGTGTAGCTGTGGTTGAGTGGTTTGAGTAGTGTAGCTGTGGTTGAGTGGTTTGAGTAGTGTAGCTGTGGTTGAGTGGTTTGAGTAGTGTAGCTGGGGCTGTGGTTGGGTGGTTGGAGTAGTGTGGCTGTGGGGTTGTGGTAGTGTAGGTGTGGTTGAGTGGTTGTCACAGCGTGGCTCTGGGGTTGGAGTAGTGTAGTAGCTGTGGTTGGAGCAGTGTAGCTGTGGTTGGGTGGTTGGAATAGTGTAGCTGTGGTTGGTAGTTGTCACAGTGTGGTTGTGTTGGTAAGTTACTAATGCTGTGGTGTTGAATCGTACGACAAGTGTTGTAGCAGTTGTAGTAAAGGGGCCAGACATATACCTACCATATATAGATGACACGTATGTTCCACATATTACAATGTGCCATCTTATATAACGACGTGTCAACACATATAACAATGTGCCCCCTCATAACAATATCTCAACACATATAACGGTGTGCCATCTTATATAACGATGTGTCAGCACATATAACAGTTGACACGACATCACACAATATAAACTATTCACTCGAGTAATTAGTGTTATATATTTTGTACAAAACAAGAGTATACTTGAAGTTACAACGAAATAAATGACATGAAATTGACTAAGTCTTAGTTCTACATTAAGGATGTGAAATTAACTTGTCCGACCTCTGAATCTGCATAAATTATGTGAAATCTACCCGTCTGGCTCTTGGGTCTACATACACTTGTAAAATAATCCTGAGACCTGAACCCAAAGGTTAAAGCGCCAAATCAGCTATCACATTCGGGTTTATTTACCTCTGTATGTGAGCGTAATAGAAAGGCAAAAAAAAAAAAAAAACTTGAAAAACCTCATGATTTTTTTAAAGGGAAATCACTTTAGAAGCGGAGAAAGGGGAGATAAGCGACACCGTTTTTTTTCCTCCCATTCAAACTACATGATTGTAATTTCTATCCGGCGACCACACTATCACTCCCGCGTCTAAGCTAGGCTTTTGAGATTTTTAATTAGAAATTTGATATTTGGAAGAATGGAGGGGGCCTCAATAATTTCAGCTTGTGGCTTTGGGTGGGTGGGGAGGGGGGGGAGGGCGTCTATAGGAAGATCAGGCCAACAAAATAACTATCTCGATGTGAAGTTTCTCGCCATTGTGTTAATAATTTGTTTGGGGTTTCAAAGGCGGCGCTGATAAAAAAGATAGCCAGTGAAAGGCGCGGAAAAAAATTGTTGAAGCTGTTTAATACGCTCTAACGCAGTATTAAAAGGTAAGGTTTACGTAGTTTAAACAATACGCAGGGGCGGCTAAATAATAATGCAGTATAAAAAATAAAGTAGCACTCGAGAAATGCTTGTAATATGGCAGATGAAGTAGAGTTTACTGCATGGTTCAGTGGTCACGCCATTGTCACGATGTCATTGTTCGTTAGTTTTGACAATTTATGTCAGGTACTTATTAAAGCTGAGTACAACCAAAACACAACGCCTAGCTCGCGTAGCTAGGGGATGGTGGGTGGGGCGGCCGCCCCGGGCGCCCATCACGGGGGCGCTAAACAGGGTAGAAAAAAAATTGAAAAGCTCATTTTGGCAGCATTACAGTCTAAGTTTTAATAACAACGGACTGCATATGGCTTTACTGACTTTTTAGTCAACCTGATTAACTATTTATAAATGGGGTTGGGGATTAAAAAACCTGATAGTTCGCCCCGGGCGCCGGAAACGACTCTGTTAGCTCGGCCAACATTGTATTTCACTGACGAAGACCTTTGGGCGAAACTGCTTTAACTTCTGTTTTATTTATTGCATTCTTCGCCTTTTTCAACACACAGTGGAGCATAGGCTCTTTACATCCTTTTATATTTACTGCTCAACAACCACATAACCAAAGGCCCTGTGTTCCGACACTGGAAATCTTTGAAAAAAAAATAATTAACTAACTTCTGACCAACTACCCACTCCCTCCCCTTTTCAATTCACCTAACCGCTATTTATATTGTAGGAAAAAAAAACATAAGTTTGTGGTAGGTTCAGAGCTATGAATAGCGTTCCCATCCGTTAGGATCCTCACAATCTAAACCCAGCGAGAAATACAATTAGTTTCGGATCCTCTCGGCTCGAACACGGATAATTCGGAGATTTTTAATTTGTAATGATTTTTTTTTATCTCCGCTGCAAGAGAAGGGGCTTAGTCAGGCGGGCAGAGGGCGCTGTCTGATCGCTTAATGCCCGGGTACAAAAGTCGGGCCGGGCCGCCAGTCGCCATTTCTAGCTCGGCCCAGACCCTGTCATTGATAACGAGACGACCCGCTTGAAAGTAGAGTGGCGAAGGAGGGGAGGGCTGAAAATTAACGGAGATGCTTCAGACATACTAGTAATTAAGAAGTTGCTGTTGTGTTGTAATACATAGCATTCAAAGTTTTTAAAAATATGATTCTGCCCTAAGAAAGGAGAGAAGAACACCCTGTCATTAATACGTCACCGGCATTATACAAGGCAACGCTGGCTGATTGTGTTTGAGCCGATTCTGGTTTTGAGAAAAATAAAAAGCTTCTCGGTTTATCAACGAAAAAATTCACCTTTTCATTTCTAACCTTTTTTTTAGCTTTTAAAAAAAAAACGTCTTTGTGTATTCAAAGAAAGTCGCTTCGGGCATCAAATATTTTGTAGAATCTGAAGAATTACCTACTTGAAATTTAGGACGATATAATGCGACTCAAAATCTCAAGTTTTTTTTTTAATTAATCAACGGTACACCGCGTGATATTCATCGTTATGAAGCGATGAGTCAACGGTGTGTAAGATAGAGTTACCTGTGAAATACAAGAGAGCGAAATACACTTAGCTCAAATAATAGTACATTTCCAGTTGTTCTTTTTTAAATGTTTGTGTCAGGATTAGTGCCAGGCTTAGGGTTAAGTCGAGATCACGGTGAAGGTCAGGATTACAAACTGGGTTAGTGTTGTGAAAATGCTGGCGACTCAAGCTACAAATCTAGTAAAAACTGCTTTACACCTCCCCCTCCGCATGTCTTTAACTGTAATTTCTACTTGTTTCATAATCAGGATATTCTTATCTCCTTTTCAATTAAGTATCATAATCTGAGTATAACTTCTCAAGAGTATCAACACAACTTTATAAAACTAAATTCAAATTTCTGAAGGCGCACTAATTTGAGTTTAATCATATTTTAATCATGGAACTTTTTTTTTATAATTACGCGTTATGAAATCCAAAATATTTCATTTATCTTTTTTCCCCATTAATCCAAGAATAACTGGCTTTTGACTAGTTTATCTAGACGCTAATCTTTAGAATGGGGGATGGGGTATGGATGGACAATGTAAAGATCCTATCAAACCACGTGGGATGTCACGGTCCCCCGCGGCGTGCCAGTGTAGCCCTCCCTTTGTGTCGGCACCGCGGGACGAGTCTCATGTTCCCGACAGTGACGATCCCGATATAGACCCTGAATTGACAAAAGTGCATTCGGTTTTATTTATTTGTTGTCGTCTGCCCGTTATCTCATAGATGACCGTGACGGCCCGGCATCGACAGGGTTTGAAAAGTGGCAGCACGGCCTTTCCGGTTGACGGGCCGTGGTCGTGGAAGATTTCCCTGTAGTCATCGGTCTTGTATGATGTGCGTGAACACAACAGCGCTACTTGTGTTAGTCCAACCACATTGAGGCTGTGTTTATCTGTCAAGGTTTGGTGCAGATGTGCGTCTGGTGGTACCCGGGGAGGGGGGGGGTATAACAAGAGTAACCTTGATAATTGACCAGGTGTAGAAAGGTTTTTATGCTAGTAGCAAACGGTAGTGACTACGGGCTAGATTTTTTTTTTTAAAGAGCCATTGTGTTGACATCACACGTGTCTGTTACGCTATGAGAGCAAGGTGGGTGTGGGTAGGGGTGAGATAAATGATAAATCAAAATAGCAGCTGCAAATATGGAGCTACCAGAGGCGTAGCGAACTTCCCGGCGCATGGGAACAAACTTCAAATTGGACGTGTTCCCCCCCCCCCCCCCCATATATTTTTATATTTATAATGCAAAACTGCACCTAAAATGAGCTTTTAATTTTTTTTTCAAACCCATTTTGGCGACCCCTAAGGTCGTCGCCCGGGGACATATGTACACCCCCTCGCTACGCCTATGGGAGCTACAGCTACAATTGTAGAAAGCACTGATGTACTGATATTTATTTATATATAGTATTATATACGGTATGCCTATTTCATATACTAAACTAGAAAATATTTTTAAATCCTTTAAAATCAGTGAAGACGAATAGAGTTTGTGATAGGTGACAATGACCTATGGTCAAAAGATTTCCTTGATGAGGGAAGGGAGCTAACAATATCTGTTTTGTAGATAGAAGGTATTGAGTACAATTTCTTCAAATTCAGTAAACGATGTTAGGTTAAATATTGTAGGTCTGTTTTGTCTGACAAGATTAATTGGATGAAACTTTTCTGTATACAATATTTTCGTTATCACTTGTGTGGAATTCCTAATTACTTTCGAGCGGCATAACATTAACAGGGGCATACTCTTTGAGTTTGTGGGTCCGGACCGTAAAATCTAAGGGACACAACCTGATAAAAAGTAGATTCTTTATAAATATCTAATAGCTTCCCCTTTTTTAAAATTTTAAACAGCATGGACAACTCTTCCAATAAAATTTTTGACTACCTGCATTAGCAATGTAAACAGAAAGTGTTATTTCAACGCCAAGGGTAGACAAAGGTACAGAATATAGTCCAAGTAAAGACAGAACAGACAGACCCGACGTGTTCCGAACCTACCATTCCACACGGCACCAAATCGCCTCGCCTTCCACTTCCATGCATCAAGTCAGACGTGTAACCACTTCTGCCAATCAGCTCTACAAAAATAAAGCTTTCATGGCAGAGCACAATCACAACCTATGCACGAAAGACGCGGGCTGGCGTGACCTTTGAACCGCGAAATGGAACTGACCGTTAGCCTCAAACACAACAAGGACCATTATTCGACAAAAAGGCGACACAAGTATAGGTACGACGATACAGACAAATAGTAGCTTCCACCCCTCACCATGACTACCTGCATTGAGATCATACCAAAACAGCATATATTTATAACTTTATTAAAGCACAGATATTTTAAGAACAAAATTACTACTTAAATTAATTACTGGATGGTAGTCATTAACCCTCCCCGTACTATCTTTATTTTATAAAAATTATATTTTAAGAAATGAACAAGCACAAAGAATTTTGCATTATTTTATTACATTTGTTTAGCCATTTAGAACACACAAGTAAACTTTTTAGAAACATTATAATGAAGGGGAAATAATTCAGTTCAAATTTTAAACCATTTATTTCAACACAAGCACCTAAAAATTTCATTTCTTGATATCAGTTTCAGATTATTTTTTCTTAATTTATCATTACCACATAAATGCTACAAATATTCTAAATTACAAACTACTATTACAGTTAACTACATAACATAAACTTACTGATCTCAATAATTTTTTTATCAACTGATAAACCTCTTTTTTATTCTGGTGTTGTTTTTTTCATCTTACCTTACTTCTAAATTGTGTGATGGGTACTCATAAAAAGAATTCTACCATAAAAAAAATCCAGTATTTTTAAAAAGTAAAATTAAGTCACATGACAGGTGTAGAGTCCACCTGTTTCATTGACTTCAGCATAATTTTATCAAGGGCTAGTGTGGTCAGCAGCACGACGGCTAGCTGCCTTTACTTTCCGCAACGTGAGTCTGATATTCATCAGAGCTGAGTGCTCCAACAGACTCGAGCCCATTATCTGAACTCCTATGGGGTTAGCAGTCAACCATCCAACCACCTCATCCCATAATCTAGCACATGAATTATAACATAGATCATTGTCACCATTACACCACCAATGTGATTTGCAAAAAACCATAACACCCATAAAACTGAGTGAAAGTGTGTGCAATAAATGTTTTAAATGCAATTAAAAGGTTAAGCAATTATTATGTCAAAACAAATAAAATAGAAATGAAAACATTTTTATCACAATTAATCGAAGGCCACCTTTTGGTTTTCAATTGTAACATCTTCTAAATTAACAGGGCAGATGAAGCTAGTTTAAACAAATGTATGGAATACAATTTTACATCATTGTGATGCACCATTGCTAACAATTTATTTGAAAATGTCTTGCTGCCAAGTTGCCTACTCACAAAGTTATCCAACATTTTAAAACAACTTACAGTTAATTGACAAAAGAAACCATTTTAAAATTGTAACATACATATAGGCTTATCATTAGATTACTTATACACAGTAAAATTTATTAATGACATAATAATTTATTTTGTAATGCAAATAATCTCTGTTTTAGAGAAAAAAAACACAATTTTAATTTTCTTTCAAGATTTCTTTTCAAATATCTCACATTTATAATGAATATTTTTTATGTTACAATGTAAATATTATTTAACTTAAATAATATGAATTACTTCAGTATCTATCACTAAATGCATATATATTTTGAAATGTATGTTCTTTTGAACTGATTTTAGTAAAATATAAGTTTATAGTTATTAGTATACAATTTATCATTAAAACTTAAAAAGACTAGAAATATAAAGAATTTGTTGTGCATAATACAATTTACAAATTAATATCAGAAAAGATTAAGCTAAGAACTTCTACTGCCCATGAAATTTTTATATTTCCAGCAACCTAACATTTTAATACAATCAATCCCCATCCATATTTTGCTTTGAATCAAGTCCAAAAAAGATGTTAAATATATGAGCACAGTTGTGCTGCTCCAAGTATTTACTAAATTGGCCTAGATCCATGTGGTATTCACGGCCCTTACCTCCCCTGGCATCTAGTACCAGCTCAAAGAAGGGGTCAAACTTGTAAACTTTTGAGATGTCTTCAGGTTTTTCAGGCATTGGAATTTCCTGGGGAATTCAGGTAACTCAAATAATATTTTTACTGGAATTTCCTAGGGAATTCAAATATTTCAAATAACAATGATAATGTAATTATTTACACACAATCAAATGTCCACAAATAAAATGAGGTCATATGTTAAAGGTCCCATGTTAGCAATATTTTTTTGCTGATAAAATGTGCTAAGGATGTGGGTGTAGGATTACACTTTAAGTGTTTAAACATATTTAACATGTATCAGCCAGTTAAATCTAAATTAACAGTAGAAAATATCTAATAATTTTACAACAAACAGTTAAAAGATATTAAATGGGTCATTTCTTTTTTTTTTTTAAATTTTTTTAGGTCTTTAAAAAAAAACGTTCTTCTAATAATTTTCATAACTTAATAAAATGAAATACATACATATACATGTAAACAATAAACTGACAATGAACTCAGGAACCAACCTCCTGCTCTGTGATGCCTATTTTTTTCCATGACATGCGTCTGACTCTGTGCCAGAATTCTTCCACATCACAACTGAAGCCCTCAGCACAAATAATCCCTGGCTTTCCTGGCATACTGAACCCATGCAACTTCAGCTCCTTGCCCCAGTCTTGTATTTCCTGGCGCTTCGCCTTGCTGTAAATGTGATGGCTGTAAATCCACATCCTTGACATTGTATCTCTGTAAGGACATTTAAGTCAACAGAACATGTTAAAGAACTTAAAACTTAGCCAATATCTATGACTGAAATAGTATTAATTTAATTGGTCTAAGGTAAGTAGTTTTATTTATCAATTTAACACAATTTCATGTATTAATATTTAATTTAAATACAAGTTGTAACAGCCATGAAAAAATGCATTAAGATAGATGCTTTATTTAGATGAAAGCACCAAATCAGAGAGAGAAGGAGATAGAGGGGTTGCAGTTGGAGTCAAATGTCATTTAAATCATTGAGATTAAGGGAAAAGTTCGTTTTTAACCCTGCTGTTGGATTTTAATGTCATCTAGAAGACCCCTAAAGAAAAATGTCATTAATACCCTGCAACTGAAGCTAAACATCTGTCATTTATACAACCTTAATGTGATTAGAGTCAAATGTCACTCACACCCGACAACTCTCAACCATTCTATCATGTTGTATATAAAATTAGCTACAAATATGACAATCTACAGTCACATTTAAAAACATTTCAACCAACCTTCCAGGCCCAGCAACTTTTTTATCATTTTTGCCATCTGAAGTGGAGAAGTCACTCAAGTGCTGTAACTCTGTGTATAGCCTTTCTCTTAACCACTCCACAAGAATTCCAATACCTATCTCCCCTTCTTGTAAATTTTCAAGTTCTGAAAAACAAATTGTGTTAAAAAAATATTTTTAAAGCCTAATGAAATGTAGGTATATTTGTTTTTAACTTATTAATTCAATATTGAGACATATTTTGATGAAATATAAAATTTTATCTGTTTATGTCAGATGTGAAAGTGTCAAGCACTGTCATTGTCACAGAAAATAGCGTCACATTAGTCAATGTCATATGTTTCCAATTCACCCAGATTTAGCGCTGAAACTCAGAGCTCACCTTTGTTTAAGTCTTCTCTTAACTTTTTGTGTCTTTCCCTGCATATATCTGGTGCCCTAACAAATATCTGGGGCTTCACAAATGGGTACTCATGTGGGAGATCACAAACCAGCTCGACTTGCAGGCTCTGTGAAATTTCATTATAGCAGCATATTGCAAGAAATTGCTTATTTTTTTAGGGACAGCATAGTCAAGCAGTAGGACATACAACTGCGCACCCAAAAATCTCAAACTCAGCTCATGACTAAAGCCGGTGGTAAACTCAGCTCTGATGGGTACCTGGCATGAATCAGGGAAAGTAAATATAATGACTACACCATCCTTCATATGCTAAGGTCAGAGAAACAGATGTACTTTACTTTCCTGCCACACAAACACTTGGTCTAAAACGGTACTTTACTTTTTTTACTATAACTTATTTATTTCTAGATGTAGTGAAATGTTTGCAAGACATGTTCCAATGATGACTATTATTACTATCTTGTTGAAATTAGCTGCTAAATTGGATGATAAAGGCCTACTTGATTGGGATGTAAAATTTAATTAAAAATTTAATACTGTCTGGGAGGGCATTCCCTGTAGCAATACAAGTAGACACAGACCAACACTAGTTGTTGAGGTTAGGGTGCACTAAGTCAGTTTAATATCATCTATATCATCCCTGTTCTCAGTCACAAACACGCTTCCTCCTCGTTCTAACAGCAACCTCTGACTGCCATGCCCTTATTTCCGTCCACAACACACCTGCTGTCACTAGACCATTCGCTTCCCTTGCTACCCTCGATTACTATGTACAACACACATGTCAACAAACCCAAACACAACACTGCCATGCAACACAACAGTAAGTTGTACTGACTCACACATACAGCACTCCATCCCATATATCATCATCTTTTCCTGTTTGTACCCAAGACACACGGGGCAGAGGAGGTAGAGTTCATCTGTTTCAATGACCTCGGCATACAAGAGGATCATGTGGCCAGCTTAAGCAAAGCCACCATTGTTTACCTAATCAGGTACACATCTGAGTTGGGTGGACTAGGGACAATCTGCTGATCTGAACCCGGATTCCAACTCAAGACTGTGGGGTTAGCAGTATAGCTCTCTACCGCTAGGCCAGATCGCACATATACACCTCTCTTACATTTCACATCAACACACTGACAATATAGTTTTCAACTAGCAAAAACAAAATAGAAAGACTATACTAGATTGTTATAACTATTTAAACAAAATATTTTTACCGCCCGGGCAAGTGATGAGGATGTTTACCTTGTTCTCATTCTGCACTGAGATTTTCACCATAAACCCCAGCCTGTTCTCCAAGTCTTCCAACTCCAGATCACCAGAAACAACAGCTTTAACAACCTCAAGTGTAGTCGGGTCATCCAACACAAACTCCCCTGGACTTGGGTACATGGATGTCAACATTTCCACCTACATGCCAATTTTTTTATAAATGTTCAAAACAATACAGCAGTCGGCATAATAAATGATTAATTTATACTTTAGCTGCCTAGGTTCCTTTATAACACCCATAACGGCAATTAGACAAATAAATAGAAATTTAAAAACAGACTGGAATCAGAAATGTAAAAATTTTACCCATCTGGCTAAATTCATTAACAATGTATGAAATAAATACTATATATGAAACGTATATATCATACAAAAGCTTCAATAATAATTTTAGTTTAATTTCTACAAAAGTTGACATATGAGCTATCTCTTTTTTGATTTACAAGTAGTAAAGAGTTCTCAAATTTTAAGATTAATTGAACCTTGACAGGTGTAGGGGAGGTAACACCAGATATACTCAAAAAGTTAGTAAAAGATGGGGGAAATCTTACCTCAGCCAACTGAAGTTCTAAACCTTCCAAACATTTTGAGCTTGTCATTGTTACCCTTTATCATCTGTTGCTTGTTGTATTCCTCAACATTTTGCAGGAGAAAGGATTCCCTAAGAAATGTAAAAAATCAGTTACAAACAAATGAAGTTCAAGTGCAGTATTGTGGCTGATTAGGGGTTGCTGATGTAAGTTCTGTTTGCAAGTCCAACAACACATCACTAGTGTACTGAGTTCTCTGAGACATCTGTTAAACTATGTGACACATCAGAGGTTTGAGTTCAACACTGATAAGATAAGCCTGTAAAGCTACAGAGTAATCCTATCATAGTCTTATCAGTTTATACTGGCATAAGTGGGACTAATGCAGGTTCTAATTCTCAGATTAGGCTGATCATCAAAAGTTCTATTGTTCACAAATTTTCAACTTAACTTTAAAAGATATTTCTTCTTTTTTAAGTTTGAAATGGAGAATACTGTAGTTTCAAACAAATGTTTTATCATGGAAGTATTTTTATAAGCTATTTTACACTCTTATTTAATAAACTTGTAATAAAAATATAACTTTAAAGAATCATTAAAATAATATCATGTAAATGCAGCAATATAACACCTAGTAATGGTTCATAATTTATATTTTAAAAAAGAAAGTGGATTTTTTTACTGAAGCAAATAATTTTTTTTTCTTAAAAAAGTAACAGTAATTATACAATTTTATTTAAAAGAGGGGGTGAAGAATATTAAAGTGTGAGTAAGTAGATAAAGTATTTTTTAAAAATATTTAATTTCACATAATAGCAAATTCAAACGTGCATCATATGAGATATCATTTTATTCTCTTTTAGCATATCCATTTTGCAACCAAATTTGCTTACATAATTTGAAAATTGAAACCTTATATTTTCTTCAATAGCTGAACAAAATGTTATAGCTGCAATGTAGAACAGAAATGAACCATAGATCAAATTGTGTTGCAATGTAAAAATGCTAGAAGAGAAGAAAATAATATTGCAGAATAATATACTTTATAGAGTTGGTATTGGTTTTAATGTAAGAGATTGCCCACATTTTTTTAGAACAGAAAAATGTTACAAAATGATGCATTGAAATTAATAGTCAATGCAAATCTACCCATATCAGTAGCATATAAATTTAACACAAAGCTAAATAAATTATAAAAATGCTAACAAACATTTGTAAGAAAACATTTCAGATCTACCAGATGCAAATTTGAAAGCAAAAGAAAAACTACTTTTTATCTTTTGATAAACTTTACTTTGATAGGAAAAATGTACGGGCCTATATACAATAGCAGAGAGATTTTCATTTTAAAGTATTTGCAAAGCTGTAAAATTCTTGTTGATGTATAAATAAAAAATTGAAAGATAAGTTTTTTATTTGACTGTGTACTGTAAGTTTCATTTCAACAATCCATTGTTTATACTTTAATTAGTAATGTTTTTAGAAGTGGGTACTAAAATTATAAAATGCTTAGGACATCCAAGGGAATTAATCTGACTATAGACATTTATGGCAAACAAAGGAAGATAAAAGCAACTAAGAGATGATAGCTTAATTTAATGTTGATCAATAATACATAAAACGACAGCCACTAGATTGATAACCTAACGCAAGAATGAATAAGGCTATTATTTAACTAATGTAACCTAGAATCTAGATTCTATACATTAGAATTAAAATAATAATTGATCACATTGGAATTACCAATTTTGTTATATAGACCCTACATGGGCCAACAGTATACATTATAAAACTGAGCTAAAAACAATACTAATCATTACAAAGGTCCAAAGGCCTCAAAGGCCTGAGCAACCTCAGCCAGGACTGGGTATCTTGGCCAAATTCTAAATGGATAGTCATAACAGTAATTTAAATTTGATATGGATACACCGATATAGTCACTCCATAACTAAGCAAATAATATAACCAATTTGAAATATTTAAGATGAGAATTAGAATGAAATACACTTAATACTATATTACAGCATAGATCTAGATTGGATTTGAACATTGAATCATAAAGACTGACTTTAGCAAACTAAAGACTTTAATAAGCATAGAATGAATAGACCATATTACTATTTGTTAGTATGCCCACATAAATGTTAAATATTAGAAATATTAAATAGGCTAGGCCTATTAAATAACTGTTTCAGATATTGGCATTGGGCATTGATACTTTGATAAACCCTCTAGCAACTCTAGCTAGATTTCTAGATCTGTTCTAGCTAGATAGATATTTTGAATAATTTTCAAACACAAGCCTTACTAATAATATAGATTATGATATCTTAATTACTTTTCATATTTTAACTTTTTATGACTTAGATCTAATCTAGATCTAAATTGGGGGTGGGGGTGGATTGGGGGGGATCGACCAATTTTTTTGGAAGTTAGGCTAGTTGTGTCTAGTCTAGTCACTCTAACTTTGTAACTGATTTTAACTAAAATGATAAAATCATTTTGGTTTATTAACCTATGGTTACGTATTTATGTGGGTTTGAAAAGCTCTTAGTGTGATACATTGAGTACTCATTAGGTCTCATTACTTTTAAGTACAAGTAAAATTTCAGTACAAATGTGCAACATGATGATGCAAGCATTCATGGGATTACTACGCAGACATTTCCCGATATTTCTAGGCTAGGCCAATGCATATTTTTAGCCCCCACGTAAATCCGGTTATACTTTTTAAGATGATTAGTATAATATTTCGCATTTGTATTTTTAGAACAATGTAATAACGAATTCTAGAAAAAGCTTATCCATTATGCTTTGCTTTAAATATTTCTATCACGATATCAGTTATAATATTTAAACTTGGCTATGTTTTAAGTATGTTATTATAATATCATATTTATGCTAGACTGAGCTGCTACCAGTCGTCTATAAATGATGTTACGTTTCTTTTTAAAATAGGCTTTAACCACCAGTACTCCCCCCAATACACATACCCATCACGTCCATGTATCGAGAAAAAGCCCTACAACACTACCACAAAATACAATTTTAGAGGTTTTGGCAAAAACAGGAATTACAACTTATTTTGAAGCCTTTTTCCTTGTTGAATTTTTTTTTAATTATTTTTTTTTTAAATTGCAATTTTGAAATTTAAAAAATTTGAACTTTTCTTAGTGAAGTAGAAAGGATTTTGTCATAGGGGTGTTTGTAATTATTCCACAAATGCTTATATAATATATATATATATATATATATATATATATATATATATATATATATATATATATATATATGGGCATATAACACGTGAGATTTCATTTTGAATATCCGTGGCGAGAAGGGGAGTTAAACCCCAAACACACCCCTCCCTACGCCTTTGCTATATCTGGACCCAAGTCAATGTGTCTTTTACAAACGAATGGCTGTTAAATTTTAAAAACAAGTGCATCTGTAGCAGAAAGATGATGTCTTTTTAAGGCGGGGCGGGGGGGGGGGGCGGTAATTGTTTTATCAAGAGCAGAGGCGTAGCGAGGGGGAGACGGGGGTGCGGACCGCACCGGGTGGCACCATTTAGGGGGGTGACACCAAGACAAAAATAGCAAAATATATAGAGAAAAACTTGAGGGGGGGTGCAAATCAAAAGTTTAAGAGGGGGGGTGCAAATCGGAAGTTTGAGGGGGGTGGGGTGCAAATCGCTACGACTCTGGGGGGGGGGTGACACCATTAAGTGCCGCACCGGGTGACACCCGACCTCGCTACGCCACTGATCAAGAGGACCCTACGGATCTTAAAAAACCGTGGCGTCATTTATAGACGACTCAGTTGGACATATAGTGTGGATTGAATTAAGTCATACATACATCAATTATAGATAAATTTTACTCAAAAAATAAACCGGGAGCGATCTCCCCTAAACTTTCTTGAGTATTCTTTTATAAAAAAAACAGGGAATAGGAACTCGGGATAAAGACATGAATTTTAATCCATTTTAAATACTTAAACTTTTTAAAATAGAATAAAATCTCGTAGAAAAAAGAATTGCACACCTGTGAACGCCAAATAAAACGTGCATAATAGTGCGGAATATTATTAGTACTTTATAAATTTACATTCGTTTTTTGAGAAATCGGAAATAGCGTAAATTAGTACTTTCAATCAACGGAAGTTACTCAAAATTTGACAGAAGGTGGAGAATTAGATCTTTTACTTACATGTGAAATTTCATTTATCTATCTGAAATAGTACGCAAGTTATAGGCTTTTTTAAAAATTCAAAGTAGAAAAGTACCACTTCCGGTTATAGGAAATCGCTCAAAAGATTATCAGGATCTACGATTTTAATAGAATACTTATATATGAAATTTCATAAACCTAGCTGTAACGGTACTCAAGTTATCGTGTTTACACAAAGACACACACACACACACACAGACATACGGACAGAATTGCAAAGTCCAGTTTTTACGACTCGATAACGCATAAAACGCCAAAATGTTTATATATTTGTATTTATAATTTTTGCCTGATTAAAATAAGTCCTCTATACTCCGGATGTGATGAAGGACTGAGGAGTAAAACGGTGAAAACTGTCAAAATTTCATGTTATTTTTGTGCACGATTACAATACTTTCTCTACACTTCGTATATACGAGAAAGTAAAAAAGAGCTGGAGGGGAGGGGGGGGTCGGTCCGCACAGGGTGACACCCGGTGACAAAAAATCGTAAAATGTACCATGTTTTATCAGTTTAAAATAATTAAAATAGTAGAGGGACATGGGCGACACCTAATCAAAAATGCTAAATTGTTATAAAAGGGTGGGGTAACAGTTACCGCACCGGGTCCTACCTAGTGACGCCACTGTTTAGGACTATTGCGTCGTCTTGATCTGCGTCAGTGTAATCCAGGACATAAGCTGGGTGGACGGACGCCATCTTGATATCCGACCGGATAAGATATATTCTATGGACTATGATAGGGGCTGCACCAGCATGATGCATCAGAGCCTCTAATGCAGTGGTTCTTTACCCGTGTTCGATCGAACCCCATGGGTTCAGCGAGTCCGTCTCAGGGGTTCGACAAAGGTTAAAACGCACTTGACTTGTTTTAGTCCTCTTTGCTCCTTATGGAATATAGGACCTCAACCATTTCCTTCCATTTCATCCGATCCCCGGCTATTAATTTTGCCGTCTCCCATGACATCCCTGTTGGCTTCAGTTCTTCAAGAAGACCCCCGCCTCCAGGTCTGTCTTGGGCGTCCTCTCTTCTACTTTCCCTGGGGGTTCCACTCAAGCGACCGGCTTGTCGCATTTTGGTGAGCCTTTTGTAGCGTGTGTCCCCCCGTCCCACCCAGCGCCACTTCCTCCTTCTTATTTGCACACCCATAGGCTCCTGCCTTGCTTTTGTTAAAACGCACACCCGACTCATATGATTCACGATCCGATTGTGTCAGTGCGGAGGATAAAACAGTTAAGAATGGTTCGGTGAAACTGGTGGGGGTTCGGTACTTCTAAAAAGATAAGAACCACTGTTTTCGTGATAATGGTCACGTTAAATCGCACCGTCAAACAGGAGTGGATTAGGCCGCTGCGACACCGTGGAAAATCCCGGAGGGCGCTAGGAAAATGTCCCGGTGTGTCGTTGTAATGGGCTTATTTTATTAATGTTACGATTATTTATTTTTTTAAATGTGTTTAATTATTTGTAAAGTGAACCTTGGCTTTAGGCATCGGTCCTTAAGTTTGAGTGATACAAAAATGTAAGTCGGGAGGGGCCGCTTTTATTTATTTCCCAGGCCGCTCGGACACCGCCAGTCCACCCCTCCCGTCAAAGGCCCCTACAAAGTTTTCTCCCGTTAATTAGCTCTCCATCCCCATCCTATGTCAATAATGCCCTATCTAAAGTGCGAGTTATCTCCCGGTATGACCAGCGACAATATGGCTCTCGTCATGAAGACAGACAGAAATAATCATTGCCACAAGGATGTTCGAGAGGAACTCACTGCGGAAGTCATCATGTCACTACACCAGGCTCTTGATGAACGCTAAGTTCCTAATGTAAATTAAGCTATCACATACTAAGCTCCTGATATAGGCTATATTAAGCTCCAGTGTACATAAACTTCTGCCGTACATTAAGTTCTTGCCTTTATTTAATCTAACTTTTGATAGGAGATATCTATATTTGCGGAGGGTCAATATATTAGGAATCATATTCTTGGGAGCTAGTTTTTAGGGTGGGGGAGGGGGATATAACAGGGTAGTTTATCCAGGGGACATTATGTTACCCGCGCATTATTACTTAAGAATAGTATCAATTTTCAAATTAGAAAAAAAAATGCATTGTGTTATTGTTTTACCCTCTTCACTTATCGTAACATGCCCCACACTGATGACGCCTCTGCTAATATGCACTATAGTAAATATACTCTAAACGCCGGCATAGGCTATATAGTGCTAATAAGGGTGTCTCTCAAGTGTATTTTAAGGTCGACTCGAACAGGCAAAATCCGCAATAGCTTATTGAAGTTAACACCATTTCCGACTCTATGGATCAACAGAAAGCGCTGGTTTTCTATAGATACTGGGTTGTTGTTGTTTTTTTTTAAATATTACCTCCGGAATTTAGGAGTCACTCACAAAGGGCAGTGTTTCTTTCAGACTTTTTTTCTCGGGAGGAGGGGCACTTGAAAATTTTGGGAGGGGGCGGGGCGGACACTATATATTTTCTATATAAATTCTACTTCGTTCGGGGGTTGTAGGTTAGAAATGCCTGAAAGAAACAACGAAGGGAGGACTTACAAGTCTTTACCATGTGACAAGTGTAAAGTGCGCAGTATTTTTTCTAGACTATTTTCTCCGGGGGGGGGGGGGATATGATATTTTCGGTGGGGTGGACTTTATTTTCCGAGAGGGGGCGGACACTGGTAAAAGTATATGTTTTCTATATAAATTCCTTCCAGAAATTATGAAAGTGGGGAGTTCAGATTTTTAATGACGTGTATCAAAAATGATGGGGGGGGGGGGGGGAGGGGAGGGGGGGGGGGGGAATCATGTGTCGTCATTCATTAGTTATTTTGAGAATTTAGTTTGATCGACCTGGATCGGTTATTTTTTCAATTATTTTATTTCAATAACACAAAAGGAAAGATGTGTTCTTTTTCTTTCATTCGGTGTACGTCGGTGGGTTGCTCGTGATTTTCTAGTTTAACTAGCTTGACAACATTGTGCTTGTCTGTAGGAGTTTGCAATACTTCATGGCACAATCAAAAGACCTAACAATTTTTGAGAACATTTTCTGAAGCTTATTTAATTACTTTTGATAAAGGCATTGAAAACAATGCGCTTGCTGCTAACTTTGGTTGTCTTTTACTAGAAGTTACATAATTTTACTGAGAAAATGATTTAAAACTAAATAGAGCAATAGACCCTAAAATTAATTTGTCGGCTAAAGAAAAGAAAAAAATGATAATGACTAAAAATGCCAATCTAGCCTTTCGTGATGCAACAAAAAGTAACTAATAACACCTCTGATTCCTTTGTTTTGCCAGTAAAGATTTCCTGTTATTCATTTAGTTTTTACTTTCTCGTATATACGTAGTATAGAGAAAGTATTGTAATCGTGCAAAAAAAAAAAAATCGAGATTTTTACAAATCTCGACGTTTTACACCTCACTGATACGGAAAAACATAATTTTGCAATCTTGTCCGTATGTCTGTGTGTGTGTGTGTCTGTCTGTCTGTCCGTGTGTAAACACGATAACTTGAGTACCGTTACAGCTAGGTTGATGAAATTTCATATATAAGTATTTTATCAAAATCGTAGATCCGTATCAACATTTGAGCGATTTCCGATAACCGGAAGTGGTACTTTTCCTACTTTGAATTTTTCAAAAGCCTATAACTTGAGTACTATTTCAGATAGATAAATGAAATTTCACATGTAAGTAAAAGATCTAATTCTCTACCTTCTGTTAAATTTTGAGTAATTTCCGTTGACTGGAAGTAGTAATTTACGCTACTTCCGATTTCTCAAAAAACTAATGTAAATTTTTAAAGTACTAATAATATTGCGCACTATTATACGCGTTTTTATTCGGCGTTTGCTTGGTGCGCAATGTTTTTTTTATGAGATTCTATTCTATTTTTAAAAGTTTAAGTATTTAAAATGGATTAAAAATCATAACTATATCCCCAGTTACCATCCCCTGTTGTTTTATATAAGAATATTCGAGAAAGTTTAGGGGAGATCACTACCGGTTTATTTTCTGTCATGTTTTTACTGATTGTTACTAAAGACTTTTCCAACCTGAGCATTTTACACTTGCCCTGAGCAGTTCTTGCTTTATAATGCCGGGGATTTGTATGTAATGCCTATGAAAAGTATAAAACAACGCCGATATCTCATACCTTGCCTGAAAACGAAATGGATTGTATACATTGCCAAGGTATTCTATAGTATGCCGGATTTTCATACCTTGCCGGTAACATAATGTATATGATAAAAAATAGTGGGGTCGACCGTAGAAGTGAAGTTTTAAGTCAGTTTTTGTGTTTTGTCGCTGTTCGATGTAATATTTTGTTTAGGGTCGCTACGCCTCTCCCCGGTCGACATCATATGATGTTATAATCTTGTTTTTTAGGTTTAGACTAGTTTTAGAATTAGTTTTTCCTGATCCGGTAAATCAATAGTTATGATCAATAGTTATAATCTTGTCTTTATCTATAGAATTTAGTTTTTGCTAAATTGCCCCCTCCCATTTCCGATATTTTTTTACGCGTATTTAATTTTGTACAGATTTTATTGGTTTATTACAAATTTTTTTTTTCAAATCTTAAATAGCTTTTGCTTCCTGAAGACGGACTGGGTAAGATCTAAAATGCACTTCAGTCCCACACGGATAGTTGACTTTTCAGTTCGCCAGGACAAAAAAAAACACTTGCCACATAACTATCATAACATTGAAATAACTGTCGGCAAAGATTGGTGAACACTTTCAGTTTTATATTAAAAAAAGTCAACCTGCATTGAATTAGCGACAGGCTGAGCTTATAACCATTGAATGGTAGGGTGTCACACTCACACTTTAACTTGGTATTTTCTGACACACCCTTAGAGTTTCTTCCAGGCATCTCCGGGGGGGGGGGGGGGGGGAAACGAAATGGAATTTATATAGAAAATATAATATACTTTACCTGTGTCCGAAGTCGGTCATTATGTTGGACTATATGAAATTTAGTAGAACTGTCGATCAACAATAAATTAAACATACATTTGGAAACATACAAATATTAAATATAGATCTATTAATTTTAAATTAATATTTTATCAATTTTAAAGACAATGCTAGTTCGCGTTAATGCTACAAATACCTTAACAACCTTTACCGTTTTCTGGGGTCTTAAACCCAGTGTTTCTTCCAAACTTTTTTCTTCGGGGGTGGGGGGGGGGGGGGGGGGGAAGCTGAAATTAAATTTTCGGGGGGAGGGTGACGGACACTGGTAAAAGTATATGTTTTCAATTCTTTTTTGTTCGGGGGGGGAGAAGACATTCTTCGCCTCCTCCCGACTCCCCCCCCCCCCCCCCCCCCAGAAGAGATGCCTAGAAGGAACTCTGCTTAAACCTATTGAAAGCGGCCAATGGCTCGTTAGAACCTGAGGACGTTAACAATAACAAAGCCTGCAGTGGAGAAAATGGGAGTTGACGAGTTGCGCTCTGAGGTTCACCAGAGGACAAGCTGACTACTGCTGCTCTCGAGGGTTCAAGCGAGGGCGGAAGATGTTACGAGGTATTAACGGTATCGGACAGTTAGGCTTTCCCCGTGCGAACCGCAAAATATTACAGGCGTAACTATTGGTTCTCTCCCCCCCCCCCCCCTTCAATGCTCTTTTAGTTCTCAGCGTAATACATGCGGGTAACATTCAACAATAAAGTTAACGAGTTTGCAATAAAAATTTATTTTATTGAGAGCAAAACTGATGAAAAAATTAAAATAGCGTAAGTTTCTATTTAAAGTAGATTTAGTAGGTTTAATTTAGTATAACAGAAACACATTGTTTACTCAAAATCTTCTGTATATTATGTAACTTACATTATTTTTTGTAAATAAAAATAACGGCTTTGTAAGTATTCCACATCAGTTACTAATAAATACGTTTTAAAACATTATACGGCTATACGGATAATGAGTTCTATGACTATGTCACACCATGATTTCTCCAAATTATTGATTAATTTTATTCATTAATTAATTTAGCTAATGTATCTAAAAATGGAAAAAAAAAGCCGACATCCAACGTCATTATTTCATATTAGAACATACTTAACGAAAATGGCGCGTATTCTTTTTATGAAAAATAAAAGGCCTTTACACACGATGATGAGGCGAGCAGAATTTCCAAATTATTATAAAATTGCTTTTTTTCGTAGAATCTAAGTGAAAATGAGAAGAAAAAATAAAATAAATAACACATTACGTTGAAAATCTCATGCATGCATACGCAAAACAATATTAATTTTATTAAGATTCAAAAATGATATAAGCATTATAAGTATAGGCCTTACTTCGTCGGGGGATATTTGATTGTTTATAAATAGATCTAGAATTGTTGTTATCCTAATCTAGATAAATTTTACAGGCCAAACATTTATGAAGTTTTATTCCAAAGTATTAAACTTTTAAAAATATTTTTAATGTCAATGGTGTAATATTTTTAACATCATCATACAGATCTACTTTAAACTCTAACCGATAGATTGTCAAATAGATTCTATATTTGCACTGGAATAGTTTAATTAGATTCGCTATTAATACAATTAATACAAAATAATTTTTGGTAGACTAATTAAAATCATACTGCGACACATGACTAGACGGTTTTAGATCTATTCTAATATCTAGATTTACTAGACATCTCGACTAAATCTATTGCTAGAAAAAAATGTATCTTTAAAACGTTAGATTAGAAAGTATTTTAAATGTATAAATATTTTATTGAGCCTGTTAAAGCTACTGCGCTTTAAAAAAATTATATAACACTTCATTTAAAATATCCGCTTTTTGCTCTTCTCTTTTGTGATCGTATCGATCAAAGCCACCAATCATCTAAAGGACCTGCGGCAGCTATCGTTATGCGCTGCTGTTGCATCCGCAAGTCGGCCTAAGCTCGGTCTTGGAGAGCTGCGAGCCCTCCCTAGCCTCAGAAAATTTTATTACGATCCCATCATGCAGCACTCGGGATCATGTGAATTACGATTCCGGGGGCTCACCTAATATTTTGGAGCCGCCGACCAATCGCTGCAGCTATTTAAGGACACGTGACAGATTTTCCCTTGAAATAATTTATTCCCGTTGTCCGTGAAATTTCGGAAGCACCTCTGTCAAACCAGAAACTTTCATCAACAGCCGCCATGTTTGTTGGTTGTGAACGGATGAATTTGGGAAAATTTTGTGTTTTAGTTCTTATCTAAAATTAACATTTGATAAAAGGCACCGGTAAGGTTGTTCCTTTAGTGTTTGTCTAAAGTTTTAAATGGTTAAAAGGTGACTTTTGTGGTTTTAAAATAAAATAATTGTGATTCATCGAAATTGTCACTGCCGCGGCGCTTTGTGGCATCGGCTGGTGATTGGATCGGAGGTCGACGTGAAGTCGGCGGTGTCCGTCATCATGTTGCAAAAATAAATTTCTTACTTCTTCATTGATTGCATATATTGTAATTATGGTTGACAGTGTTTATTTGGACTTTATTTCGACCAAACGTGTAACTCAATAATGCTATGGGTGAAACGATATTATACGGTTATTGAAATCTTTTTAGTGCTGTGTTGATGTAAACATGGCCGACGACCAAAATGGCCCTCCGGCCAACAAGAAACCCAGAATAGGATCGCCTTCACTCAACACCCCAAGTGATAACAATGGTAAGCATTTTTAAAAATTCATATTTTTTAATCCATCTAATATATTAGTTGTGCATCTTTTCACCAATGTAACAAATTAGGGAGATCTAGATACTAGATTTACAGTTCTCAAATGAAAACTCTGCACTGATAAGACTTGAAAACATTAGCAAAGTTTGGAAATTATTTTTTAGTTCGGCAGTTATCCAGACCCTTGATGTAGAATCACGATTACATTTCATTAATAGTTGCAGACTTGGAAGTGAAATGAAGAATGAAAAATGCTTGCAGAGATTTGTAAATGCCTTAACTTTATTGAAACAAACTTGAAATAAAGCTTCACTTCTTAGAAGTTAGCTAGAGTTACCAAAGTGCTGAAATGCTTCTGATCTAGAATCCAGGATTCTAGATCTATCCTCCCAGCTACACTAACACTTTATAGATAATTTGAAATCTTGCTCTTACATTTTGTTTTTTGCTAACAATAATATAGATTCTAGGTTCAAAACAGTTTGTCCATTTCTACCAATGTGATTTTTCAAAATACTAAGGCCTAGATCTAGATATTTTTGAGTTGGGTCATACAAATAATTTTTTAGACAGCAGCTATTTCTCAACATGTTATAAAATGTAATGCTATAATAACAATAGTACTACATTAATGAATACACTCAAATATTTTCATATAGTCCTACTCATTCAGACATAAACACTTTGATTGGTACTTATTTCATTCAGTGCATATCAAGCTTTGTTATACTACCCTCTGAACACTTAACATAGGAAGATAAAAGTGATGATATTCAGAATTCTGTAGATGGTATTGCACCACTTGAATTTAAAATTAAGCCCTTTTAATAGGAATATTTTATGATTAAAAAAATGTGCATATCACCCTAATTGTATCAACAGTAGAAACAAACTCTTAAATCCACTTATGTTTGGGCAAAGCAAAGACATAAATACACATTATTAACATACAGGAGTACTTATTTATTTCAGTGTGTTTATACTTTTTTTTTCAGAATTCAATTTCAATCTCAACTTCAACAGTCTAGTCAACGAACTTCCAGATGACCTCGATGTACTACAGGGAACATCAAATGATGTTCAACAATCTCAAAGTAGCCAAGACACAGGCATGGGGGGCTCTCTGTCTCAGCTGCTATCGAGATCAACTCCCAATTCCCAGGCCTCCATGGCAATGTCACTCAACAGTGTTGGAGGTGTTCAGGCGAACAGGGGGCCTGGAATGGGTGGGATGATGAATATGGGAATGAGCAAAAATTCTATGACTAATAATTTAGTCCCTACCTTGGCTAATGCTAACAAAGTTGCCACTTCATCACATATAGGAATGAATGATCTGGTCAGCAGTGCATCGTTTACTATTGGTACCAATGCTGTTATGATGGGTGGTGTAACTAACACTATGAGTATGAAACCAATGGGAACACAACAGATGATTGGTAGTGTTGGTAGTTTAAACATGGGTCAGCAAATGCAAAATCAAATGATGAATGGACCTTCCAGTTTTTCATCGAACATGGGACAAATGCGAAACATGCCAAGTAATGTTAATCCCTCAGCATCTATACCAATGTCACAAACAGGAATGATGTCAAATCCAGGAATGCAAACCATGCAAGGACACCAGGGTCTTCCTGGTCATCCAAACATGAATATGGCTCAGAATCCAGGACAGATGGTTAGGGTAAGTTTTTTTTTTTTTGCAGCTGAGAAATTATTTTTTATTACATTCTTGGACTAGGGTACATTTCAATACTTACATGCATTTGAGAAATGTTTTTTTTCCGTTTGATTTTTTTTAAAAAGCAATGTGTTTTGTATCTAGTTTTAAATTTACAAACCTATATATTCTACTACTCATTTTCTTATGTGCTTGCATTGTTTTGGTATAATTGCAAATTAGATATGAATATACCTTCCCATTTCTAATCTTTACTTTTTAGTCCGCAAACCTTTTTGACTACTAGAGTCACCAGATAGACTAATTGTATTTGCTCTCTTTGAAAAAAAAGTGTTTTTTTTTTAAAAAAAAAAATAGCATATAAACAGATTTTCACATTTAGATCTAATATCCAGTTTAATATCCATACTTATACATTGCTTATTTGTGGTACTGTTTTAAATTTTATAGCCTGGTCAACCTACTGGAAGCGGAACAGCAGGTCCCCGACAGACATCTGCTGATCCTGATAAAAGTAAACTTATTCAACAACAGTTGGTTCTTTTGTTGCATGCTCATAAATGTCAAAGACGTGAGCAGGCAAATGGGGATCAAGATTGCAAGTTACCTTATTGTCGCACAATGAAAAATGTACTCAATCATATGACTACTTGTAATAAAGGAAAATCCTGTGAAGGTAATTTTAGATTTTTAGTTATTCATTAATCACATGACTTTAAACATACTAAGTAAACTGTCTTTTGATTAACACCTGTTAATTTTTAAACTGAATAAATTGCTAAATATTTTGATTTTAATATATATATGGCTACAGGACATTACCCCCTCCCTCTCAAGTTAGAATCCTAACTCTAACTAAAATTTTATACCTATATACTACTTTAATCCTAACCTTAAGAAAAAGACCAAAACCTAAGCATCCACCTTAGCCTAAAACTTAACACAAAGCTAACGCTAGACATTGGTTTAAGCCCAACCCTTTCCGGGGGGGGGGGGGGGGGGTAATGTCCTACTGGGTGGGGGTGTAATTACTCCGGGGGGGTAATGCCCTGTTCTCATATGTATATATATTGCTTTTGGCCTCAAGCTATTTGACAATTTTTAAAATGTTTTTGTTTTAGTTGCTCATTGTGCGTCTTCTCGGCAAATAATTACTCACTGGAAAAACTGCACTCGTGCGGATTGTCCTGTATGCTTACCGCTAAAGATTGCAGATAAGCGTAACACTTCTGGTCAAAATGTTAATCAAAATTCACCAATGACTGCACCCAATTCTCAACCGTCTGGTGTTACTGATCAGGCAACAATGAAACGAGCTTTTGAATCATTAGGTCTTCAGTATAATCAACCAACAACTCATAATGCTCTCACTCATCCACATCAACAAATGAATACCATGCCCAATGATGGTAAGATGTTTTCTATTTTTATTGTTTACTATTTTGTAAATGTTAAATGCTAAAATAAAATATGGTGGATTAAGAAAATAAAACTAATAATAATAATCTTTTTCAGGCCAAATGAACAAACCTACTTTGCCAAATCAGCAAGTGCCAAAAGTTCTCCCAAATCAAACCCAGAGTAGTCATATGGGTAACCTGCTAAGTAACATGCCAGTTCCTCAGGTACCTCAACCAATACAGCCCCAGAGTGGAAGTCAGTTGGCAACTTCTACTGCTCAGGCTGCTGCCATGGGAAATGCACCTGATATTGTCAAGTCAATACCTCCTAGTAATAGAAAAGATTGGCATGCACAAGTCACACAAGATCTAAGAAATCATTTGGTTCATAAATTGTAAGTATCGTTAATTTCTACATTTCATTGTTTAAAATTGTCTCATCCTATTTTCTATTAATTAAATGCAGTTGTACCATAAGATACAAGTTACTTCGTTCAGTAACATTGCTAGTTTGTTTAATTGCTCATATCTTATAACAGTTTACTCCTTAAAAATTAATTGAAATGCTTTTCTTCTGTTACAACCCCTAAAATTGTTTTTGATAATTATTTTTGTAAGAAGTGTATTTGTAAATGACAATATACGATAATGCAATTAAATAAGTGGGTTTATATAGTGGATTAACCTTGAAAATTCGTAGACTTAAGCTTAAGTAAGATGTTAGTGTAGGTATGTGCTCAGTTTAGGGTGGAGGAGAAAGGCTGTCACTGCTTTTCTCTTTTGTATACTATACTTTTTTCACCATGCTTCCTTTTGCCACTGCTCCACATAGGCTGTTAAAATAAACCTGTCGAAAGATTGTTTTTTCCTCACTTTTATAATGTTTTAGAATTGAGTTAGGTGTCATTAAATAGCTCAGATGCACAATCATTTGCAACTTTTTAGGGGAGTTACATTTTCACAAACTGTTGTACCTGCTTATCCAGTTCTTGTCTATCAAAATATTTCCTTTTGGGTTTGATTGCATGGTATTTATTTCTTATAGGGTGCAAGCCATCTTTCCAACACCAGATCCAGCTGCATTAAGAGACAGCAGAATGAAAAATCTTGTTGCTTATGCAAGGAAAGTAGAAGGTGATATGTATGAAACTGCAAATAATAGGGTAAGCTGTTTATATTTTTATGAGTCATCAAGTTACTTATTTATACACAATAGGTTAATAATTTAGAAATTACCATAATATGGTGTAAGATGTAAAGTTGAAAATCACATGTTCTCAGGGGGAATATTACCATCTTTTGGCTGAGAAAATATACAAGATTCAGAAAGAGCTAGAAGAAAAGAGGATCCAGAGAATGCGAGGAGTACAGAATGCCCCAAATGCTGCTGTTCCTGGTATGCCAGGACAAATTAGACCTGGTCTACAAAGTAAGTAATTGTTTTATTATTAACATGATGCTCAGAATTTTAACACATTTAATTTATCTTGAAGTCACCTGCAGTCGTTTTTATGCTGTTTTGTATTTTTTGTTTAGATGGTCCCAACAACTCTCAGCTTACAAATAGCTTATTTAATGATATGAATAGTATGCAACAACCTCAACCACCAAACCAAGGAATGCCAATGCAAATGAAGTGGAACCAGAATATGCGATCTACACCACCTCCACTTGGCCAGGTTAGTTATATAAGGGTCTATTATTTTGTAATCATTAAAAATATTTGCCTTTTAACTCTTTAAAAGTTTGCATTCCAACTTTTGAACAAACTTTAATATCTACTTATTCCTATCAAATTATTAATATTTAGAATCCAGGTGTAACCACCTCAATTCCAATGACACAGAATGCTGCATTAGCTGAATCCCAGCAGCAATTTGATGCGCTGGTCAAAAGTCGTCAACCTCAAAATACAAATAGACTTTTAATAGCTGGTCCGCCTCCAGTGTCATCCACACACCCATCACCTCAACAGTTATTACACCAGCAGCTCAACTCACAGCAAGTTGTCCAGTCTCAGGTAATCTTTTTTATTCTATAAAATGCCGCTAATGATTATTTTAAAAAAATATTTTAAAATTTGTGTTAAATTATTTAGAAATTTTTAAAAATAGTCTTAGTCCTGGGAATAAAAAGCTGCAGTTCATACTCTTTTTCCTTTTTGTTCCCTAGACATGGGGTTCCACTGAAAGTTTTGTCACTGGCAATTTTCCTGGCAGTCCTGCCTCTACCAGGTGCTTCCCCACTGTATGTCTCCCTTGACTTTCCCTGCAGTTACTTTTCTTTAATGTACTTGATTTTGAGCATCTCTTTTCAAAGGTCCTCCAGGATTTTCTAGGTCGGCTCATTTTTCTTGTATCTTCTGGGTTCCAGTTGAACACTTGTTTTGTGGTGCTCCCCAGGGCATCTTCTGTCCATTTCCCTGGCTGGTTTAATTCAATGGGCTGCTAATTAAATACTTTGCCACAGATGAGTGTTGGAGATTTTTTTCACCGTCTTATTTTGAGGATACATTGCACTTTGTGATGTGAAGGACTGTAGCCTGTTGTTGGACTTGTAAACCTTAGGTGTCTGAGCCATATAGCAGTACTGTCTCAATTTTTGTGTTGTAAATTCTTACCTGGCTCTGGACGGACAGGGCTGTGGAATTTTATACTGGGAGGCACATTTTGCTGTTAGACTTACTATGTCTTCATCTGCTTCACATCTTTGTTGACTCTGCTTTCCAGATATGTTAATTTGTTTTTCTCGTAATTTCTCTGTTAAGCTGTTATTTCTTCTCAAATATTTACATACACACATTTATATTTCCAACAGCAATCCATTGTTCAAAATCACATGAACACATCCTTGGCTGATAATATAATGGGTGGAAACCAGCGGCTAGGTAATGTTCCATCTACTGTGGGCAGTGCTTTAGACAGTATTGGAACAAATAATGTACATGTTACAAGCTCGCAACAGAATCTTCTTGCACAGTTAGCAGGACCTGTTGCTTCCACGAACATGAACCAGTCACAACATATTTCCATAGCTCGGCCACCTCAACAAAATGGCCAAGTGTCATCAAAAGATATAAATGTAAGTATTTTGTATACAACATTCATTTTTTAATTTATATTACATAATGCTCAGTGTAATTTATCACCCAAAAGCTGCATTAATTTTAAAGCGGTTGAGTATGACAGATGAAATTGGTTGTTTATCCACAGAATGATCGTTCACAACTAACAGATGATATTAACAAACCCGATTCTGTGGTGAAAGATTCCAATTTATCAGAAAACAATCACAATCTTTCTAGTCTGTTATCAGCTGCATCTCCTTCAACCATGTCCCTAACTATAACTCCACCAATTTTACCACAAATCACTTCCTCGGCAACTGTGTCTTCCATGCTTAATTCAACAACGCCAAAGACCGAAGTAAAAACTGAACCTTCAGCAGATATTAAATCAGAAAATGACATTAAAGAAGAAAAAATGGAGGTTAAGTCTGAAGCTGATTGCAAACCAGACATTCAGTCAGTGAAAGATGAAAATGATACATCCAGTCCTAAGTTGGATAATATGGATGAAAATTCACAAGCAAGTGAAGACAAACCTCTCTCTGTTGGAGATTCATCAAACAATACATCTGCAGGAACTCCTAAACCAAGATGCAAAAAAGGTATTGGTTACTTTTGCATTTTGTTTTTACAAGTATTTGTTAAACCAATCCAAGAGCTTTTTAATAATGCATTGCTTGTAAAACCATGAATTGTGTGATATGGAAATACACATGCTGTTTGTAAGACAACAGTATTTTAATTTAAAAAAACAACACTTTTGTGAGGTTTTTGTCTTATGTGACAGTATTGTTGAATCCATTACACTTTATGCAAGTCAGCAGCTCAGTTACAAATTATAGCCCTTTGGACCTCCCTCGTCCACCCAGATCTAATGGGTACCTAACTCAAGGGAAATAAACAAGTTTATAGTGATTTGCTTCACTTAGAAACTTATGTCTTAGACAAGTACTCCTTTTCGAGTTGCTTTATTTTGCATTTTTATTATAAAAAATATGTAGTTGTGTAATACATTTGTAAATTGTTGTACACCTTCATCAGTATTTAACCCTGATGAGTTGCGACAAGCTCTAATGCCAACCTTGGAAAAATTAGTCAAGCAAGACCCAGAATCTCTACCTTTTAGGCAGCCTGTTGATCCAGTTATTCTACATATTCCAGTGAGTACTCTATTCTCAACAATTTTACTTCCATTAACAAAATATGTTTGAAAAGTGTGTGTGATCAATAATCAAATAATTCACTTCATAAAAATTCTATTTCATGTATTGTGCTTTTAATTTTTGGGAAATGAAAATGCTGATAATATTAATTTTAAATTGCTTCAGCCCTCGCTTTACAAAAGTAGTACAAAATACACAACCAGTTTTTTGGTCATAGCAATAAAAGATTTTAAAATAATTAAAACATTTTTTTAGAGTATCCAGGGCTGATGTCATTTAAAATAAAATATGGTTCAAATTCAGTAAGGGAATTTAAAAATAACAACTTTGGTTAACGATAACACTGGATGTTCTTTTTAAATGACAATTAGAAATAAAACTGAATGTTTCTTATTTTTATATGGTTATAAATGTTTTGCTTTTCACAGGACTACTTTGAAATTGTTAAAAAACCTATGGATTTATCAACCATCAGAAGAAAGTTAGATTCAGGGATGTATAAAGACCCATGGGAATATGTTGATGATGTATGGCTCATGTTTGATAATGCATGGCTTTATAACAGAAAAACGTCAAGGGTCTACAAATATGCATCCAAGGTATATATATTTTTATAAATACATCTGCCTTGAGTAATACATTTTCGTGTGATTTAAGATATAATAATTTCTTTTTTTTTTCTTTTCAGTTGTCTGAAGTGTTCGAAGCTGAAATAGATAGTGTAATGCAGTCATTAGGCTATTGTTGTGGCCGTAAATATGTATTCTGTCCACAAGTGTTATGTTGCTATGGCAAGCAGCTTTGTACAATCCCCAGAGACTCAATGTACTATAGTTACCAAAATAGGTAAATTACTTGTTAAGTGCTAAACATACATAAGAAATTAAGTTTTTATATACTTCTCCCTAAAAAGGGTCGATGCCCTATAAATTTACACACATATTCAACTTTTGATGTTAAATGACCGTTTTATTCTAGATATGTCTACTGTGAAAAATGTTTCAATGAAATCCAAACAGAGGAGGTGGAATTAACTGAAGATCCATCCCAACCAGCAGCGTAAGTTGTGAATGTTTATTTCAAAAAACCTAAGAGAAAATTAATATACCACATGATTTTTTGTTTTCAATTTTTAAGAGTGATAAGGCTGGGAATTATTTTTTTATATACCTGATTTTTTCAAATCAAAAAGTAATTTCCAGTTTACATTTGTTTTCATACAATTTTCTTTTAAAGTATAATACTTTTTTGGTTGAAATAATGCACTTTTTATTTTCATTTGTTAAATCAGTGGCAGCGTGACAATTTTTCATTATCTGCACTGCTTGACAGCTGATTAATAAAGTTTGAAAATTTGCATTAAAATGATTTTTTATTTTTTAAAACAGAGCATGTCTTATAGTACTTGAAAGTGTCCAGACTTGTATATATATATTTATTAATTAATAATTCATAGCTCTTTAATTAAGTAAGCCTAATAACATTTAGCTTAGTTAATATTTTGTACCCCAGAAAAAAGTGATTGAAACAATGTCTAGTTGATGTATGCTACTTGAGAGTGATATTCATAGTGATTTTTACCTGGAAAATTGTTGTCAGCAACCCAATGGACAGCAAACATTTGTTAATGGCTTTCAGTCATGTTCTTAATAGGTAGAAATATGTGTGCAACATAACTATCCTCACAAGTAATGTATTAGAGGTTTTTTAGTTGCAATTTCAATTGCAAATTTGGATATTTAAATTTGTTCCTACATCGCTCTTTGACTATTCAGTCACTTTTAGTGGGTTTAATCTATGCTTTAACTTTTGAGATTTGCATCCCTTGTTTTAGAACTGATGGAGACACGCTAACAAACTTCTTAAAAATGACGTGTCAGAGCACCAACAAAGAAAGGCGAGTTGTTTTTATGTTGAAAGCTGTTGTAATTATAAATAATTTAATTTATAGATGTAATAATTATTCTTTATGTAATTGTAGCTTACAATCTAAAGGTCATGTTCACTGTCACTTTTACTGCATCATAGTCAATGTTTTTTGTTTCTGTCTGATGGACACAACCCATAAATGAGTTTTAGACAGATCCATTGCTAACAGTTTGCTTTAAATTTAAAATAACGTGCTTAGATTTGACAAAGGTGATTAAAAGTGGTTTGGATATTCTGACCTTTCTTGCTATGTTCTTTTATTATCCTTAATGCTCACTAATCCCAATGAAGGGGCAAGTTTGTCTTACTTTTCAGTGCATCCAGAGGACAGAATTGATCATACCTCTTTATCTTCTACAGGAAAATGCGAAAAGACGTTTTTTCTCTTTACAGGAAAATCCGTAAGGACCAATTTGAGAAAGTGAAAAATGACCAGTTAGACTATGAGCCGTAAGTAATTGTGGAACTATTGGTGTCTAAATTTAAGGTATTGGTAGTACATATTCAAATACTAAAGTTGAACTACTTAATTGTTGATTGCTTTACTTAAATAAATAACTTCTTTTCGGTCCATAATTTAACTAATAAATATTTTACAGATTTGTTGACTGTTTGGAGTGTGGTAGGAGGTGGCACCAGATATGTGCATTATGGTTTGAATCAATATGGCGAGAAGGGTATGTTTAAATTATCTGTGAATATTTGTTTTGTACAAAATACTATCGAGTTTATAACTGATATTCTGCTAGGAGTGTCCTGAAAATATTTTTTTTCTCTATGTAATCAAATTATTAAAGTTTAAAAAAAATTCTTTATTCATTTGAATATTATTTTTTGTAGATGGACGTGTGATGCGTGTCACAAAGCTAAAGGAACTAAACGTAAAGAAAATAAATTTACTGCAAAAAGTAAGTACTACCCCAACACTTATAAGTATGGTTTTCCTTTGAATTCTTCATAATTAAAATCTTTTAACTAAATTTTTTTCAGAATTGCCAACTACAAAATTGGGTACATATCTTGAGAATAGGATTAACAACTTTTTAAGGAAAAAGGACACTCAAGCTGGAGAAGTAACTATTCGTGTTCTTTCAAGTTATGACAAAGTAACAGAAGTGAAGCCATTAATGAAAAAGAGGTATGGGTAGTCTTTAGCTAAAGTTACATGTTTTTGTAAAAGCAGTTGTTTTTGTATGTGTTTACCAATTTACAATGGTTTTTTTTTGTGAACAGGTTTGGGGATGAAATTCCAGAATCATATCCATATCGCGCCAAAGCTATGTTCGCTTTTGAAGAAATTGATGGAGTAGATGTATGTTTCTTTGGAATGCATGTACAAGAATATGGATCATCATGTCCTATGCCAAATACCAGGTTTGTGAATGTGATATTTTTTTATCCAGATTGGTAAAATTGTCAGATTTAGCTAGAAGATTTAAAACAGTTTATTTCAATTTTCAAAAATCAAAATATCTTTTTCAGACGAGTTTACATCTCTTACCTGGATAGTGTTCATTTCTTCCGGCCACGACACCTTAGAACAGCTGTTTATCATGAACTGTTGATTGGTTACCTTGACTATGCTAAACAATTAGGATATACAACAGCACATATTTGGGCTTGTCCACCCAGTGAAGGAGATGATTACATTTTTCATTGTCACCCTCCAGAGCAAAAAATACCAAAGCCTAAAAGATTGCAAGACTGGTATAAGAAAATGTTGGATAAGGCAATCATTGATCGTGTTGTTGTTGATTACAAGGTAAGTTTTATTGACTTATTTTATATATATCTATATATTTTAAAGAAATATTTGACCACATTTAAACAGCTAAGAAACAAAACTCTTCACGGGGTACCTCAATCTCAGGAATACAAAAGTAGGAGGGAAATTTTTAATGACCTCAGTGAATTCATGAACTTTGTCAGAATCTGATTTTCTCATAGCCTATACTTATGTTATAAAGTGTTATTGTTGGAGGTGCCGTTGTGGCTATCCAGAAGGTTTTGGGTTTTGAACCTATTAAAATTACAGTGCTTTTTTTAAAATTTGTTGAAATGGCATTATTGATTAAAAACATTTTAGGCTTTGGGTAGGGATTAGTGTTGGGGTAGGGCTAGGAACAGTCTAAGAATATAATAATTAATTTTTATCTGAGCAAATATCAAGAATTTTAACTTTATGAATGAAATAAGTAATTTTTGACTTGTAGATCCACATTTATGTAGAAGTGCTTTAGCATTTTCTCAGACCATTTCTTCCAACTGTAGAGAAAAAGATCCTGTTGAGGAATAAACACACGGCTTATTATCTCTCAACCGTCAGAATATATATATATATATATATATATATATATATATAGATAACCTCAACAGGATGGGAGAATATAAGCACTTATTTCCTCAACCATAGGCCGAAATAACACTACGATCATTGTTTACCTCTGCTTTTATATAGTTAGGCCTAGAGATGAGAACTAACAGTTGTTTTACTATTTCTGTTTAACCCTGTATTTTAATAATCTGTAATGGTTACATTAGGATATAGATCGAAATAAAGTAAAACTTAGGGAATGTGAATTAAATAGAAAAAATATACTCTTAGAAGCTCAGTTTTGCATCCTACTGTAATTTTTATGCCTGGTAGAAGGTTGTCACTTGACCTACTTTTTTTTACCGTCATCATGGTAATGATGGCTGCCCGACACTGATTCGGTTTTTTTTTAACAATGTTTCATGGTCATTTCAGAAATTTATACTTAGAATCGTTCTTTTTGCTTGCTATTCAACAATACCAGTCTAGCTTTAACAATGGATGATTAGTGTTTGATGCTTACTTGCCATTTGTAAAAAAAA
The DNA here is from genome assembly GCF_028476545.2 of Physella acuta. Taxonomy (NCBI): domain Eukaryota; kingdom Metazoa; phylum Mollusca; class Gastropoda; family Physidae; genus Physella; species Physella acuta. Next base: position 47,055 of record NW_026733165.1, read on the forward strand.
ATTGTGTAATCCCTGAGAATATCGAGCAGAACATAATAAAAGTAAGAAAACCGTGAATTGCATTATTTAATATTGTTCTAAACATACTGAAAATATATTCTAAACTATAGAAAAATTACAACTTGCTTTCTATTAAACTAATGTCATTAACGTTTTAAAAATTATGCAGGGAAAAATAAAAGCTTTAAAAAATAACTTGATCAAGACAACAGCTAGCCAAGCCCGCCCATTTTGCCCGCCGTGTATTTGAATGGGAAGAAATCTAGCAGACGACATATTTCTTCTGAACGACAGTGAACGATTAATTGTGTCACAAAAACACTCCTTAAAAAATTAACCCACTGTATCACTGAAAAATCAGTCTTATCTTCGTAGCCATTTAAAAACAAACGCGTTTTTTCACAAATCATTTTCTAGGCTACCGATCAAATCGGATAAATAAAATTGGTATCAAATTAAAGGTAAATAAGTCTAGTTTTTAATTTTTAAAGTCATCAAGACAAATTAATGAAGTTTAAAATCTTAGGCGACACCCTACTAGTAGTGATCATCTGTACTATTGCTAAAATTGTAAATCAACTCTAACACCAATTCATCATATTTACCATTTTTTCCTGTCTCCTAGCTATAACCTCTGCCTGTTGAAAAATAAGGCCTCTCATTTGGTAATTGTATTCTCTTTCTGAGCACATGACGTTACCATCTCCATCTTCTATACCTGATGACTACTTTTAATGGTTGGATGAGTGTTCTTAACTCCTTGAGACCATATTTGGAAAGATTTTTAATATTTGGCACAAGCTTCCAATTTCATTGCTATTACGTTTGTAGTTTTCCAAACTTACAGAGACATACTTTTCAGTATACTAATGCTGATTTCCATATATAGCACACTAAAGGGCTGTCTTCTTCTAAAGAGTCCATGCCTACCACAGGTTAATAATGCAAGTCTTTGTATTGTTAATTTTGATGCTGAGCTATTTTAGAGTGTCTCCAGAGGTACACATTGGTACATCTGAGAAGTACAACATTGCCATAATCTAGACTCATCAATCAGCCCATTTGTTAAAATGACGAAAGCAGACTGCTTTGCATTCTTTAGTGTTTAAAAAGTTGCGTTTTTCCAAGTGCTTTTTTTTTTAAATTTTAACCCTGAAATGCCACCTTTGAAGGAACAAAATTCTTAAACATTCAAGATAATGGTTAATCATTTAGATAATGGACCATTTTAGTAACATCTCAAAAACATCTACATTTTCCTTTGTCTACATACATTTTTTGTGTGGCCTTGACTTGTGTTATAATCTTGGTAATTCTTTCTAGATTGTTTAAAATGAATTGTGTAAAATTGATATTATTTTATAGGGTAAAGAAGGGCACTAAGAGCCACACTTTTTAGCACCTGTACATTTTTAAAGATTTTTTACTAATCCAAATATTTTCTAATATTGAAATTGATATAAAATTATTTGAACATATCTTACACAATATAAAAATATAATAAAGGCTATTAAATTTACTTTAAATTGGTTGAATTTAGCATTTATAGCCATACCCCCAAAATCAGCATTTGGGGCAAATGTAGCCAGGCCACAGGGCATTAAGTATTATCTCCTAGTTTAGTTTAACTCCACAATAAAATAATTAATTTCTAACCCCAAACTAGTTAATGCTGTGTACACTCATTAAATTAAATGATACCAGTTATTACTAGGCCCCATTGGACCCCTCCACAATAAATACAATTGCAGGTCTACATAGGGCCTACAGTCAAGTAGTTTACATTAGGCATATTAGTATATGATATCTGGTGTGTAGCTGTCCAGAGTTAAAATTCTTGGATGTAAATGGGGAGGTACTAGCTATTCTGCCTTGATACTTTCCCCACATAAGCCATGTGTGCTATACATTACATAACATGACATGGAGGTGAGAAATATTGAGGGGAGAGCATTGGTACTGATTTCCCCTTTGTTCTCCTTACTGGACCCTAAGGGCCATACATTACATAAGAGATGCTATCTCTGGTTGGCTGAGATCTAAGGACTAAGTCCATGTTACCTACAAAGAGATGAAGTTTTATGGTGGATTAGATACAGGTGGTGGCTGGATATCATGGGGGTGAGAAATTGTGAGGGGAGAGCAGTGGTATTAATGTGTCTGATCACTTCCCTGCTGGACCATGGTGGTAATAAATTACATAACATACCACCTTGGATTGGCTGCAATCTAAGAATAGTTATCCCTGTTACTTACAAAGAGATTAGAAGTTTTATGGTTGGTTAGAAACAGGTGGGGGCTGAGTCAGTTGTATTGCCCCTTAGGGGTAATAAGTATGTGTACCATTTTAAAATTACCTGGCTAACATCAGATGTCTGAATTTTTGCTTTTTAGGTTAGAATTGTATTTCTATAACTTAGACACAAGTGTGTTTAACAATTAATACATTTTGTGTTAACTATTCCTATACCTGTGTCAAATTTAGTGGTCTAAAAAATGAGACACTTGCACAGAGGGCATCAAAAGCCACATAACAATATCTGTTATAACTTTTCTGAACTTTTGCAAACCCAACTTATCTAGTAATTCGAACTCAAATCTTAAACATTAAAATTTTAAATTTTTTAAAACCATATGGCCTAGTTATGCCATGGTTATGTACATTTTTAGTAACAAAATTTATATGTACATTTTCAGTAACAAAATGTAAATCTAATTGTTTTTGGCTTTTTTGTTTTAAATTTTCAGTTACCAAAAATACTAAAAACTCATGAGATCTTAAAGTCCAACAAAAACAAAATAGATTTTTTAACCATATTTATTTTAATAACATTGTAACATTATTTTTATAAATATTTAATTGACCTTCAAATAATTTTGAGACTTATTGATTGGGTTCATAAATAAAATATGTTCAGGAGAGAAAATTAGATAAAAATTGCTCTTTTCTATTTTAGTATAATAGAACTTTTTAAAGTCAGTTTTACTAAGCCATAATGAGGCTAATTCAAAACCATTTTATGTTGTCACATTTCTGCTATAAACAATGTAAACATAATTTAACAAAGGAAAGATTGTATACTTTGTCATTGGAAAAAGTGGAAAATGTTAAAATACGAGGGAATTTAGTTCTTCTTAAATCTTGTTATTCCTGGGTAGAGCATTCTCAAATTACAGATTGGAAAATGTTCACTCATAAAGCCTAGGTAAAAGTTGCTACCAACTTCCTTTTACATTTAGTTTTCTTCTTCATTTCTATGTATTTATTACATGTGCATTTTTCTTTAGGACATCTTTAAAGATGCCATTGATAGCGGTTTAAGCACAGCTAAAGATATGGCTTACTTTGAAGGAGACTTTTGGCCAAATGTAATTGAAGATAGTATAAAAGAACTGGATCAAGAAGAAGAAGAGAAAAGAAAGAGAGAAGAAGCAGAGGCAGCTGAAGCAGAAGCTCAAGAAGCTCAAGTTGAAGAGACGAATGATATGGTACATAAATATATAATCTTTTTCAAAGCCTCTTTTTTTAATTTTAAAAAGTATATAAAATATATAAAGTATGATATTTAAATGCTAATATAATAATAAACTGCTTCATATAATTAATGTGCTAGCTTTTTGCTTGAATTCAAAATTACAACAGTGTCAAACAAATATACAGGATGTCTCTGGAAAAAAGAAAGGCGAAAAGAAAGGCCAAAGAAGCAAAAAAGCAAACAAGAGTAAGGGTGGAGCTAGGAAAAACAATCGTAAAACAAATCTACCACAGGGTACAAATGATTTGACAGCTAAGCTCTACAACCATATGGAGAAACATAAAGAGGTAAACATATTTGTTGCTCGCTTAATATTTAAAGAAAAAAATTGGTTACTTTTCTGTAGATTGGCCAACCAAAAGGGGTTTAAAAGTTAAAGATTATTTTTATTCTCCTTTCAAGTACTTTTTTTGTGTCAACACTTTTTAGTATTCCATGTACCTCTTGTGTGTTTCAGGTATTTTTTGTGATTCGCTTGCACAACCAGCAAATAGCTGCTTCACTACCACCAATCACAGAGCCAGATCCAGCTATGAGTTGTGATTTGATGGACGGTCGTGATGCTTTTCTTACCACTGCAAGAGAAAAGCATTATGAATTTTCCTCCCTAAGAAGAGCTAAACTCTCATCTGTAGCTCTTTTGTACGAGTTACACAATCAAGGAAAAGATGCTTTTGTCTATACTTGTAACAGTTGTAAAGCAGCTGTTGAGACTCGCTACCACTGTAATACTTGTGATGTAAGTACATTTGAATTTATTTACCCTTGAATACTGCAGCAGAGTTTAATGAATATTAAAATCATTGTAAAAGTTAGGTTCCCTTTCAAACCTGATGGTTAATGGGACAAGTGAAGTAGAGTTCACCTTGATAGCTTATGAACAATAGAGAGTAGCTCCAAAGATCAGTGGGTTCATGTACAATAGCTAGAAATCTTATTCACTCCTTTCTTCAATGTTTTCTTTCTTGGGTTTGGACAGTGTTTTTTGCTCCTTGTCCAAACTTGGGAGTCATGTTTATTCTGCTTTCTTTATTCAACTTTTAAAAATACAGAATAACCCATGAAAAAATGTAGCAAATTGTCAAGTTATTGTATTCATGAAAATATGATAGATCGGCCATCATCACACAAACACACCACTAGACATGTGTAAATAATTAACTCTGCAATTTTACATTTTCAGGATTTTGATCTTTGTATTCCCTGCTACAAGAAAGAAAGCCATAATCATGAAATGACAAAACTTGGTTTGGGACTTGATGAAATCGCAAGTACAGATAAAGAAGAAAATCCCCAAGAATCTCGTAGAAAATCAATCCAGCGGTGCATCACTTCTTTGGTGCATGCCTGTCAGTGCAAGAATGCAAATTGCCGTATCAATTCTTGTATCAAAATGAAACGTGTTGTTTCCCATACTATGAGTTGCAGACGCAAAACAAACAATGGTTGTCCAATTTGTAAGCAGCTGATAGCTCTGTGCTGTTATCATGCCAAACACTGTACTGAAGCCAAGTGTCCTGTGCCATTCTGTCCACAACTCAAGCACAAACTACGCCAGAAACAACTTCTCACTAATCTTCACCAGGCACAAATGCTTAGGCGAAGAGTTGCTATAATGACAGGAAATACAAATACCAGCTCTAGCAATGGACCACCCAGTGTGCTACCGCAAGATACTTCACCCCAACCATCTGCATCAACATCCTACCCTGGAGGAAGTGTTGGAAAAGCACCTGGCGGCCCTCCAAGAGCTGCCATAATTGCTGCCCAAGAAGCTCAAGTTCAAGCAGAAGCACAGAGGCAAAGTTCTGCTGTAACCGGAATAAGTTCTATTGGTAAACCTTCCATGCAACAGCCTGTAAGACCCCAACCTCCTCCAATTGTGCCTAATGTAGGTGGCAAACCAATCAGTGTTGCTCAGAGACAGGCATGGCCTCCACCTTACCAGCAACCACAGGTGAGGCCAGGTCTAAATCCTGGTGTTAGACCTACTGGCATGCCTCTTCCACAGCCACAGCTGCCACCTCAACAAGCTGCTGTTCCGACCATGGTACCCAGTGGAGCTAACGCAGCACCCGGCCCAGCTGGTGCAGGGGTTGGTGGATCTATTACACCAGCTGTTCATAACATGTTACAAGCTTTTAAGAACCAAAACTTTTCCCAAGCTGAATGGGTGGCAGTATTAAAAAAGAATCCTCAACTGATGGCCCAAGTCCTTAAACTCAAAAACCAAAAAGTTCAACAACAACAACAGCAGCAGCAGCAACAACAACAGCAGCAGCAGCAGCAACAACAAACCCAACAAATGCATGGTATGCCTAACATGGGTCAACCTATGCCACAACAAGTTACTGGCCAGATGCAACAACAGCAGCAGCAAATGCGCACTCAAATGAATCTAATGCAACAACAGCAGTATCGTCATCAACTACAACAACAACAACAGCAACAAACATCTCAAATTAATCAGTTTGCTCAGCCTCAGCAACCATTTGTTCAACGACCTAGAATGAGCTTCCAACAATCATTTCAAAATGACACAGGACACATGCATCAGTTCCAGCAACAACACATGATGCATCACCAAGCCCAACTGAAGCAGCAGATGGCTGGTGGGCAACCCATGAGTCCTCAGTACATGCTGTCTCAGCAAGCAAATCCTTCACCCCAACAAATGCTCCAGCAAGTACGCTCCCCTCCTGCCAGTGCTGCTGGTCTCCCACAAACAGTTCTTTCCTCTCCTCAGTCATCAGCTTCTGCCTCCCCAAGGTTACCCAACTCTTCTCCTCGCCCTCATCATCAGTCCCCTCATCACAATATGGTCAATAACCAGTCACCTCTTCATGGAATGGGTGTTGGGCAGGATACCTCACAAATGACCAATGATCATGTTATGCTTTCTTCTTTACAAACTCATAATTCCATGTCACAGATGACAAGTTCAGATGTGAATATGGGGCAACAAGACAATGAGGTGGCACCACTTACACCTCAGGACCAATTAGCTCATTATGTGAACCAAATTTAGTGCTTTTTCTCCCTTATTTTAGTGTGAATATCCATCAGTTAACTTATCAAAAGAACATTTTTGTATTTGTTTCATGTACAAAAAAATGATCTTTTCTTTGAACAAATGTGATCGATGTTGTTTCCATTCAGAGTTGTTTTATATTTTTTACAAAAAAATCATCAATTATGTATTTGTTGGCTGACATTAGTGTTGCTGTAAATTTTATGAGATCAGAAAGTTTAAAAAAAAACCAACTTGATTTGAAATTTAAAACCATTTTGTTTGTAAATACATAAATTTCTATGTACAGTTATGACTTAGAAACATACCATTATTACATATGCTAATTTATGCCCTCCTTTTTTTTAAAAACTTCATTTTACTTTTTTTGTCATAAAAACATTGCTAACAGCTATTTGAAACAGATCTTACCAAATATTGTAAACTTTACAGAGATGGGTTTTTCTGTGATTATTCATACGGAGTATAAAAACATTGTTTGATGCAGTAATTGTTAGCCCTCGGCTGGCCTGAGCTTGAACGTTTGCATGGCTACAGGTGGCACTTACATAATATCTGGTGAAGTTCCTTCATAAGTGTTTCAAAATGTATTTAAAAACATTGTACATTTTTGTATAATTCTAGAACTACAGAAGTATTTCTTCAGATTTCTACACACTGCCATTAAATTTTTATCACTTCAGTTTGCTACACTATTTTACTTTTCAATGTAAAATGAAATAAACCAGTGATTGGTTAGAAAATAGATTTCTTTTATAGTTTGTAAATATGGGTGTAAAAAAGTGTTTGAAACTTGCTGGACACAGTATTCTAAACAGTGTTCACTTTGCAAGCTTCCTCATTACTTAATAACTTGTCATAGTATAAATTTCCACTCAGGCATCAAATATATACATTTTTGACAAACTGGATTGTTGTGATGTTAAATTATAGTTTTACTCCCCCATTCAACTGTAATTTAGACAAAGCAACACTGGTATAGACAGCAATGACCACAATATGGAGGTAATTGTATTTGTATATGAAGAAAGGAGCCATTTTGACATAACTATTTTCTATGCAAAATCTATTTCCTAACATTGGTAAAATGTGAGTACAAAATGCTTGTACAATAATGATCTCTTTGTAAATTATTTTCAAATTTCCTAGTATTTGTTGACTTGGTAATTTTAAACACGTAATGCTTCATTTTAATTTCTATATTTACAAGGTATTTTTTAAAATTCAGTTTTTTAGGTACATGTGAAGATTTTCATAACTTGCTTCTAATAATTAGCTTACTCCATTCAGAAGCTGACTGAAATGTGGTAACATAACTTTGTAGTTGAAACTTGTGCTGGGCTGTCTAAACATATCAAATATTCAGAGCAAAAGCTAGAAGCAAGCTGTTCAAATTTTTAACTAATTATTTTCAATACAACGATTATTTTTTTCAAAAATAATTACAACAGCAAAATATCCTTTAAACATGTCTCTAATCGAGGTTTAGTTCCTGGTTCATCATCTTTTGTATGTGTACTGGAATATTCCATATTTTTAACTGAAGGAGATTTTGTCAGAAAAATGAATTAACAACTTCAAAAACTTGAGTTTGCTGTTCGTAATCTTAACACCTATATTTAAAATGCAGCAATGTTTCGTGCCTTACTCTGCTTAGAAGTTAAACAAACTTAAGATGGTTGTAGAAAAAAAATGAGTTTTTTTTTGGTTTTCTTTTTTCAATCTGCTCATAGTTTCTTCCAAACTTAAATAGTTAATCACACTACTTTTGTAGTGTAGTAGCGTAATTACTTAAACGTGTAGCCATTGCCCACCAAACATAACTTATTCTGTTGTAATCACTGTGAGTTGTGAATGTATGCTCTTTTGTAATCTTCATTTTTGTTAACCATTGAATCTTGATTAGGCGACTAGTCATTGTTTAGACAGTTTTGTCTCTTCAGTTTGTTCCTTTTGTTGTTAGAAAGTTTAACTTTTTGCATCAGTTATTACAAGCAAGCTGGATCTGCTTCAGTTTATACCTGTTGAAGGCATGTGCAATGATAATTTGATTTTAAGCATAATACACTCTGCTCTTTTCAATATATCATTTCCAGCAAAACAGTCTGCATTCTATCTTTCAGTGAGATCACTGTAGTCCAACAGTAAATACATCTGTACATAGTGACATTTCTTGTTTCCTCCTGCCAGCCGAGGGAGGGAGAGAATTGTTTGTTTTTGTGAATGAATGACACCATGTAGTATTTATTACTGCTAGCTCCATAATTCATTTTATCAATGTGTGACTTTGGTGTCAAAAGTGTAAAGAATGTTCATAATTTTTTATACCAATAAAACAGCATTTTTCAAACTAGGCTGGGTGGTTTGTAAAGTGTGAAAGTGGAACTGTACAGATTGTGTGAAAGTTTTTTTTGTATGCTTGTTGACGACTGCCTGGCAATGATTCATATTCTTACTGCGATACCAGAGTTGATTCTTTATTTCATTTATGCTGTATATAATAAACCTTGTCAGAACATTTTCTCCCAGTGGAGTTGTCATATTATTTTTTTATTTGGAAATGTGTTCTTTGTGCATGTGTAGTGTAAGTTTCTACCATGGCTTAGTTTGGCAATAGCTTTCCATGAATAAGATTAGTAACTTTTCTTTATTTGGTATTATACCCATTTGGTTGACAATCATTACAAAGCTCCAATCATGTATCCCTTAATTGGATTGGTTTAGTGATCCCCAACATAGAAAAGTGATCTTAGTGTATTGGCTTACTTGACAGTCCTCGTTGCTCCGTATGGAACATAGGGCCTCCACCTTTTTCTTCCATTTCGTCCGATCCCCAGCTATTAATTTTGCAATCTCCCAAGACATCCCTGTTGGCTTCATTTCTTCAAGAAAGAAGACTCCGCCTCCAGGTCTGTCTTGGGCACCCTCTCTTCTGCTTCTCCTGGGAGTTCCACTCAAGCGACAGGCGTGTCACATTTTGGTGAGCCCTTTGCCGTGTGTCCCACCCAGCGCCACTTCCTCCTTATTTGCACTGTCATAGACTCCTGCCTTGCAATCATAGTGTATTTGTTGCATACAAAAGCCTTGCACAAAAGTTTAAAAATCGAATTTGTTAACCTGTGTGAAAGCTGGAAATTAATATCATTTGACAAAAAAAAAATAAGCATGAGTATGTTCTAATGTCTGTTTAATTTTAACTGAAATTTCATTGAGTTAGCTTTAAAAGAAGATGAATTGGCAGATAAAGTTGGAAGTATATATACGATGTTTTAGAGCAGACAAGAAAAGACTTCATTCTTGTGCGGTGTTTCTTTCAAACTTCTCTCAGGGGAAGGCGGCGGGCACTGGTACAAGTATATATTTTCAATAAAAATCGTTTCATTCGGGGAAGGGGGGGGGGGGGAATGCCCGAAAGAAACACTGCACTTGTTTAATATCCAGACAAAAAAAATGGATACAGAATTTTCAACCACCCCAGTAAGAAAATTATCAATAACATACAGGACCTACACTAGGCCTAACTAACAACTAAAACTGTGTTGTTTACTTGTAAACAAAGCAGGCGCTTCATTTCTTGGATCATATAGTTGTTATAACGCGAGTTCGTCCACACTTCTCCCCAGACGCCCCAGGTCGTGCTGAATGAAAGCCTTAAATGTATGTTAATCACCCTCCGAAAAAAGTATAGTGAGGTAGATTATATCTCTGGAGCCACCGGTTACCTGCACTACGCAGGGGTGCCGGGTGCGGTCATCGAATGTCGTGTCCCTATTGTAGGTGGCTCTTGAAAACTAATTGGGGGGGGGGGGGGGGCAAGGTTATTCCGCCCCTGACATGGGTCGAGCGTCGGGTAGGTCGTAGTGGTTGCTCTTCTGACCAGATCCACGTTTGACGAGGCGATTTGGTGCTGTGTGGAGTGGTGGGTTCAATCGGTTCCTGTCTGACTTTAACGACTTTGTAAACGACTGTTTATAGTTTATATAGCGATTTCAATTTTCATTAACTATGCCTGCATCCAACGCCTCGTCATGTTGTTTATATCAAGGCCTAGGCCTAATCAAGATCATGATTTGATCTACATTTAGTTTAGAAATCTAGATCTAGCAACAAATCTTAGCATACAAAAAATCTGGACAAGCCCTAGATCTACTTTCGATTGCTATGTCGTGGATAATTAAAAAAGCGAAAGTAGAGCAGAACATCATTACATAATTTGTATTACTTGATAATACTTATTTTAAAAGATATTTTATGTTGATAAATGGCTAAAAAGTAAATACATATTCGATCTAATCAATTTTGTGTAAGCGTTATTGTTGTAGCTGTTTAATTTGTAGTGATAACTTGTAAAATATTTGCTAAAAACTAAAAGAAATGAAAAGTTTGTTAAAAAATTAAACAAGGGACAAGCTGTGACCCTGAGTCAGTGAGTGACTGAGGAGATCATAAATAAATAATAAATACTATCCAGTATTCAGTAAATATTCTAGAATCTAGATCTAGATTCACAAAAAAAAAAAATATTGAAAATGTGACCCGTGACTTACTGACTACACTACTCTACTTAGTACTTGAGTCTACTGGTTGTGTCATGTGTGAATGTGACCAGGAGAATAGAATGACATGAGTACTGAGTAGATCATGTTAAAGTTAAATGAATCATAATCTACTCTATTCTAATGAAATGATGATACTCCTCTAATGATCTAATTCTAATCAATCTCTATAGTTATAGTTATAGTTTCTCTAGATTCTAGACCTAGGGCAGGGTAATCTAGAATCTAGACTAAAGTAAAGGTATTGATTGACTCAATTATCTCAATACTATTGAGATTTAAACTTTTAAAAATTAAACTAAGTAATTATTTTGAATTGTTGCATAAAATGTGTCATTAAAATAAATACAAATAGATAGGCCTACTCATGGTTTTCTTTCAGTTTCTCAATTTTGTCAACCTGATTTAAGTGATTATTAGTAAAGCTTTGTGAAAACCGACTGCTTTAATTTCATTTTTTCACTTTTACTAGCATTAATCAATTATAACAGACCACACCACTATCTTACAAAACCAATATTTCCCTCACAATTACAGTGGCTTAAAAAGGGTAAAAAAATTCAAACTACAACTTTTTTTTTCAGTTTTACATTGACATCATAAAAACAGCAACACTCTTTAAAGCAAAGTTAACATCAAAAGTGGGTCCTCTTTATTGAAAGGAAAAATGGCAGAGGGGGGGAAGAAAGGTAAGTTCATAATAAGTATATTTCTTTGTTTTACTTTTATACCCACCCATAATCGTATCATATTATCTTGTGGTGTTAGCTAGTAGGAATCAACCCTAATCTTGTAGTTTGGCAAGCCTAACAGTCAGGTTAATCATCTGGTTAGTTCATAAATTTGATTTATCCCCGTGTGGCTAATTGATAAGAATTCTGTTATAATTCTGAAGATGTGGTCAATTCTTCAAATTTACACGTTTTGAAGACAATGAGTTCACTTGCTCTGATAGGTCCCTGACTTTAGCCCGGGAAAGCAAAAGTAGTAGGGTATTGTGCTCAGAGTTTCTTCCAGGCATCTCTTCGGGGGGGGGGGGGGGGGGGGGGTTTGGCCCCCCCCCCCTGAGAAAAAAGTCTGGAAGAAACACTGATTGTGCTGACTATGTTATCACTACTTGACGTACTTTGGTCAGACAAAACAGATTAACTCTACTTCATCTACCATATGGGCTGTCTTGTTTGAAAGGGTACTTTTACATTTTAATATAAGTGTTTTATTTTTTTCAGATGTTGACAATTCTTTATGCCAAGAACCAAAGGCTCCTTTTAGAATTGCAGAAGGGGAAGACTTGCAGGAACAAGAGAATGAACTGTTTGCCTTGGAGGCAATCTATGAAACGGAAGATTTAGAAATCTGCAAACATGACAATGCTAGTGGTCATCCTCCAGGTATAATGTCGCAATTTTAAAATTTATCAGTTTGTCTTCTTACAAAAAAATATTGTACATATTTTATTCTTGCATCTTCAGTTCAGCTTGTATTGTTATGTTATAATGCTAATTTACATTAAAAAACTATGATTAATGTATTTAATAAACATTATGTTTCAGTTCTGTCTAATGAACTGCATTTTTCCCTTTTTCCCGTCTAGGAGGTATATTTAACATTCCTATTAAAACTCCAGAAGATTTTTATGTAAAAGTCACCAAAGATCTCCATCAGATAAAGCTTATGGCATTTTGTAAGTAGGAAATTTTACACTATTGATAAAAAATGTGTCTAGCAGATTGGACGCTTGCTAACCTGAAAGTGAGTTTAGTCTGGTGTGTTGACAATAAGTCATCCTCTGTGCAAACTGTCCCTCAGGCCTAGTAAAAACTGCTGGAAACAGAAGAGCTACACTGCTAGCTGTACAGGTACAGGTTGATTCTACATCATATTGTGGTCCATCTGGCTTAAGAGCAGTTAGAGCACTTGATTCCAAAACTCAAGTTTGATTCCAGGGCTTGAGTTTGCAGGACCTTCTTTAGTCAGTGCAGCTCTGATAGGATTTCCTGACTGAAGTCAGGTGAAGAATTGTGCCATGGTTATAGTCAGAATGTCACTGTTGAGTGATAGAGCAATTGATGCTAACTCTAAAGTCTCAAGTTTGGTTCTGGGGCTTGAGTTTGTAGGACCTCTCCCCCTCCACTCAGCTTTGATAGGATTTCCTGCCTCAAAGCGGGGAAAGTAAAGGCAGCTGTGAATAGTAACACCATCAATCCCTTCATATGCCCATGGTAAAGAAACAGATAAACTCTACTTCATCTACTCTAAAAGGGCACTATACTCATACCTTCAATCATAGTAGTATGCAATTTTTTAAGTAAAAATCTCAAAATGTAGCACGTGTGAAGTTGATAGTGACAGCTATTTTTCCATTCATGGATTAAAAATAGATAAAATACTAGTCACAAATGTATTACAGTATAAAACAAATTATTACACATTTTTTTGTCATGTATGATTTTTTGTGGTTTTACCCCTATCAATGTAATTTTAAATTCTTTGTTATGTATTGGAGATTACAGACAACCAGAAATAAAAATTTGCCTTACCAATCACCAGCTGCTGTCAGAGGGCGTGGCTGGAAAGAAAAAATCAACCAGCGCGCGGCCCAGCGGAAGAAAGAAAATGAGAATTGTGAATCCTCTGAGAGTCCAGCCAAACCAGGATCACAACCGCAGCCTCTGTACCTGGTTAAAAGGCTCCCACCAATCACACTCAACTTTTCGTTTCCACATGACTACCCCTCGGTCAGCCCTCCAAACTTTACTCTCTCCTGCTGTTGGCTGGAGAAAAAAAATGTAAGTCTCAATTAAATAAGTTTTTTTTACTATAGTTTTGTTTGGTTACTGATATTAGTGTGTGTTCTGTTAAACAAATTCTGACTACTTGATAAATACTTAGGTATAACACCATAATAATAATAACTATATCACTCAGACATTATTTAAATCCCTTGATTTTTTTTCTGTGATGTGTGATAAAAAGAAACTCATTTCAGAATTTTTAAAATAAAATAAAAATCTACAACTTTGTTTCCAGTTTATTTTTAAATTGAAAGCCTAGCTAGAAATCTGTTGTTTCAGCAATACAAATTTAGTTAAGCTTCTATTCTATGCCAAATTACTTTAAAACATTGAATTAAGAATTTCTGTTGGTAATTTGGGTCTAAAGGTTTATCAGGACATGAATTTAAATATATGAGTCTTATAATAAGTAAACTAAAGTACCTTGGTAGTCACCACTGGGTAGCTGAAGTAGAACTGATCTATTTTTGATTGTATAGTTATCACTATTTTTTATATTTTCTTACAATTTAACTCTTATTAGTGTTGTTATCTTTGAAATAAAGTTTTGTTTTTGTGCAATGTTCAAAATTTAAAGTATGAAAAATATTTTTTTCAACTAGTTAACCAAGCTGTGTGAGAAATTAGATGAAATTTGGACAAGATATGCAGGCTCACCCATAATATCTGTCTGGCATGATTTCTTGTATCACGAAGTCATTCAGTTTCTAGGTACCAATTTTTTCATAGTTATGTTTTAGTAGGTAGCTTACTGAAATATTTGTTATACCTTTTATGTATTTTTGCCATTAAAGCTAATTCACCCTTGAAAAGTATTTATTGGCTATACACAACGGCAGTAAGAAAATGTAACTTCATTTTTATTATTATTTTTTTTTATAAAAAGAAAAATAACAGCCTAGTAATAGTTATAATTTTGAGTAGCGTTTCTTTTATATAACATGCTACATTGATTGCTTTTTTTTCTAAATAACTTTTAGAAATAAAATCCCCGTATGATCTTGGTCGAGTTCTAGTCCATCTTTTTACACATCCTCCTGGGTATGAAAAGAAAAACTACAGCTTTATGGCGCCCAGGCCTTTTGACTGGAGAGGTGTTCAGACATTTGGCAATATTGATGAAGTTTTACCAGCGGTGAGTTAGCAGCATTTAGTCAGGTTTTTCTTACAATTCTTTGATGTTTTCTTGTTACTATATGACAATCAGAGGATTTACCATGTTAACCATCAGAAAGTTGTGTAAAAGTTTATTGTTTGATTATATTCCAGGTTCTAGATTTTAAACTTTAATACCTGTGATGTTTACATCAGAAGATAGTTTAGAAGCTTATTTCTTGTTTTGTTATATTCCAGGTTCTAGATTTTAACCTTACATCCTGTGATGTTTACATCAGAAGGTTGCTTAGAAGCTTATTTCTTGTTTTGTTATATTCCAGGTTCTAGATTTTAACCTTACCACCTGTAATGTTTACATCAGAAGGTTTTTTAGAAGCTTATTTCTTGCTTTGTTATATTCCAGGTTCTAGATTTTAACCTTACCACCTGTGATGTTTGCATGGAGGAGAAACCTGGCCACCAGTTTTTAAGACTGGTGAACTGCACAGAGCACAGGACGTGTAAGCTGTGTACACAGGGCTGGCTGGAAGCCATGATTAAAGATGGCGCTGTCAGCGACCTGCGCTGTCCTGGGTACAAGTGTGAGAAATCCATTTTACCTACTGAGGTTAGTGCTGATATCCATTTTACCTACTGAGGTTAGTGCTGATATCTATTTAATTTAGTGAGGTTAGTGCTGATATCTATTTTACCTGCTGAGGTTAGTGCTAATATATATTTTACCTACTGAGGTTAGTGCTAATATATATTTTACCTACTGAGGTTAGTGCTAATATATATTTTACCTACTGAGGTTAGTGCTAATATATATTTTACCTACTGAGGTTAGTGCTAATATCTATTTAATTTAGTGAGGTTAGTGCTGATATCCATTTTACCTACTGAGGTTAGGGCTAATATCTATTTTACCTACTGAGGTTAGTGAAAAATTTCTTTTACATGTGATATTCCTGCAAATAGAAGAATTGTTTTAAAAAAGGTTTTAGGAAATTTTAATTTTTAAATATTCAAGCCTTGTAATTGGCTTATGATTCTTGCCATGAGGTAGGAGGATTTAATATATTCCACAAAATGTCTATCTGTGCATGAATGAAAAATAGTGATTGTGTATCACCCTATTGTGTTGAGTACTACAGATTCTCTATGTTTATGTTTGGTATATGACATTAATGAAAATTCAGTCTTTACACCAATGTCAGGGCAGCTCATATGACACTGTTTGGTTAGTTGTGTGGTTGTAACCTGGGTCAATATTAGTAACCCAAGTTTTATAATCCATACGCACCACTGTGTGAACTAAAATAGTTTCTATTTTCAGGTGGCAGCTGTTGTTTCTAAAGAGCTGTACGAGCGCTATGAGAAACTCTTGCTGAAAACAGCTTTTGACATCATGCCAGATGTGATGATTTGCCCCCGGACGTTTTGTCAGTTTCCTGTGGTCATTGAGGACAATTTAGGCCTGTGTCCCAACTGTAAACATGCATTTTGTGGTCGGTGTCAAAACACGTATCATGGTCACTCACCTTGCAAGCTTAAGTCAGGTTGGTCAAGCTGTAGTCTGTTACGTCAGGTTGGTCAGTTTGTAGTCTGATGTTGAGTCAGGTTGTAGTCTGATGTTGAGTGAGGTTGTAGTCTGATGATGAGTCAGGTTGTAGTCTGATGTTGAGTCTGGTTGTTAAGGTTTGGTACTTTATGAAAACTGACTAGGTGTAATGAACTTTTTTAAAAAGCAATTCTACCCTCACGCTGGCTATATTACTACAATAAATTTAATTATGACCCTAGTCTTTAGCAAATCAAACATAAAAATAAAAACTTTGATACTGTACAATGATGTATTTTCCTGCCAGATTTCTTAGAAAATATATATTTCAATTTTCTTTATTCAGTTTAATTAACGTTATGGTTTTCATAAATAGTGTTAGTAAAATGATAAAATATGAACAAAATCTAAAAAAAAATATTTTGTGTTTTGTAAACAGAAATGTTTGCCCTGAATGTTAAATATTTGTGAACAGAAATGTTTGCCCTGCTGGTTAACGAGTACGAGTCGAGCACAGCAGAGAGAAGGCAAGAGCTAGAGATGAGGTATGGGAAGATGGTCATCCAGCGTGCCTTGGAGGAAACCAAGTCCAACAAATGGCTCGAGACAAACAGCAAGCAGTGTCCTTGTTGCAGCACTTTCATACAGGTAGGCTTGTTCTGCTGGCAGGTGTAGTATGCACGCAGGTATTTGAAAATATAGGCAAATTCTACAGGTCGTGCATGCTGCAGTCAGATGTGGTATGCAGTTTGAGGTTCTGTACAGGATGAAATATTTCAGTGTGCTTGTACAGGCCAAAATTTTAGTAGACTCCGAATTTTAGAGATAAGTGTCTAGCTCTCATTTTTAAATTAACATTGGTTAGAAAATAATTTAGCAAAAATGTCTGTTGTAAACTTTTGGATTTAAAAAAAACAACAGAACAGTTAATTACTAAAACAAGGATTTTTTAATGGAAGAAGTTTTAACCCCTACTAGCAATTTTAAATTGTTTTCCATTCTAACATCTTTCTCAAGACCAATGTGGTATATCCATATATCACAGACATTAAAAGCAAATGATTAAAGTATATTTTATTTGGCTTAATGTTATGTACAAAGTGTGAACGTTGCATGCCTATTTGTTTGTTTTAACATGTTAAATATTTTATTTGTTACTAACATACTAAAAGATGACTACATAAAAAATTTGTAATCTCTTTACCATGCATGAGTTCACTTGAACTTATTGGTTTTCTCTTAAGCCAATAATGTTTAAAAGGTAAGATAAGATACCTACACCTGGATGGTTAAATTCTCATTATTGAAGTAGATAGAATTAGGTGATAGCCCTTCAATGGTGTAAATAATATCACATTGACAAGTGCTTTCTTTTAATACATGAATTGAATTTAATGAATAAATCAAATACATGATTTAAAAAATTTCCAACATCAAATTTATTTTAAAAATAAATATCTAAAAAATTATAGAAGTGATTGAACAAAGGAAAAATTTAATTAATAAGTTGTTTCATGTTTCTTCACTTTTGTTTTCTGTTTTTGGGTTTAAAAAACCCCCCAGACAAATCAGTTAAATTCAATAGAGGTAAGTCTAAATGATCAGAGTGTTAATCGCTTGAAGCCCAAGATAACCTCCACTGTGAAATGTTTTACCTGACTGTGTTGTTGGTGCACCGCAGAAAAAAGACGGATGCAACAAGATGGTGTGTTCCAACTGCCGTGCCTTCTTCTGTTGGCTGTGCCAACAAGAGCTGTCCAAGGCCAACCCTTACGCCCACTACCAGCACCCAACCTCAGCTTGCTCCAACAGACTCTTTGAGGGGGTGGAGATCCACGATGAGATTCTGGAGTTTCTTGATGAACTTGATTCTAGTGAGGATGAAGACGATGATGATGAAGATGAAGTGGATGTTGATCGTTTGTAGCACCAAGGGTCAAAATGTAAGTGGGTTGAATCATCCTAGCTGGTGTGTAGGCTCCATAACATCCTCAACTGATTCACCTCCATCAAGTCATTCATTTCTTATACTGGATCATGTTTTCCTTACACTGGATAATTTCTTCTCTTGTTGGATAATTTATTTATTATACTGGATCCATGATTTATTATACTGGATCCATGATTTATCATACTGGATCCATGATTTATCATACTGGATCCATGATTTATCATACTGGATCCATGATTTATCATACTGGATCCATGATTTATTATGCTGGATCCATGATTTATCATACTGGATCCATGATTTATCATGCTGGATCAATTATTTCTTATACTGGATCATTTTAATCTCATGCTATATTATTTGCCATTCTGGATCTGTTTTTCATTGTGCTTAAGCATGTATTTTTCATTTTTTTGTTTGCTTTCAAACATATCATTTTGCTTTTTATTTTGAGTTTTGTTTTAAAATTGTTAAAAGTTTCTTTGAAGTATTAGCTTAAATAAATAAATGAGGTGGTGATGTTAGTGTCCTTATTATCAATCGATGTCATTATTATTGTGTATTTTTTTTGGGCAATGGCTTTTTAATTCTATATTATTCTATATTATTTATTGTTTGTACTTTTCTGGATTCGTTTTCCGTTTGACTGTGAAAGTTTTTACTTTCCTTGTGTGTTCTCTATGGTTATAGCGTTCCCAACAGATAATGATAGAATAGTGAAACTATTATTTAACTTAACGTTATAATAATATGAACTACCCTTGCTCATCAAGTCAAAAAATGGTAATGAAATTTTATTCGATGGAAGTCAAAAACATTAAATTTGAAACAAATTTACTTTTAAGCTGTAAAATAATCTTTTTTTTTCTCTTTATTTAGAAATTTGAAGGATGCAATCGTATGCAATGTTTCACCTGTGGTCAGAGCTTCTGCTACCTTTGTGGTGTGTTGTTGTCGAAGAAAGATCCTTATAGCCATTTCTCTGATGAAACAAAGCAGTGTGCTGGCAGGCTCTTTGAAGGCACCAACACAGAAATTTTTAACATACTGAATTACCTGCAAGAAGTTGAGGATGGAATGTTTGAAGATGCTGCTGTGTAAATCTTGTCAATTATTCAAACAGTTATTTTTTTTTTTACCAATGTTGCAACTTCTAGGGTTTTTGTCAATATACCCAAATACAAGTCAAGGGTATGTTTTGTTGAGACATCTTATTTCAATTTAGTTGCATAATCACTAAAATACTTTGATTATTAGGATCTCTGTTATTTTAATTAATTTGCAGAATTTGATGCATTTTGATGCCATAAATATAAAATAATGAAAACATTTAATCTTGATGAACTATTAACATCATAAAAATTGAATAAAACTTGTCTCCCCCTCATGGCTTAGTGGATCATTGTGTATCGAAGTTTGTCTGGAGTTAACTTCTATACAATTTGCATGTTGAAATTTTGGTGTTCAAAACTTTGTTCAAGTTGACTAAGCAAAAGAAGGTTAATTAATGTATTGTTAAAGAGATAATTTTTGTTTTGTTGTTGTTATCATATTCTATTTCAATTATATATTCTTATAATCTTTTTTATACTACGTACAACTCTAAGAGTCTTATTAAATACAGAGCACACTATGGTGCAACAAAACATTTTTAAATAAACTGGAAAAGCTCAGAAGCTATTTAAAAAAATGCATTTTTTACAATAGAAGATAGAAAACAATTTTAATACTTTACACTACTTTTTTTTATTATGGGAGATGTGATATACATGTGTTATAAACTGTGACCTAATAGTGACTTGTTAAGTAACCTACCTCTCTGGTAAGCTAATAATTAATTGTCTTTAACACAAGGTACCTAAGTTGAAATAAAGCAAAATGTGATTACAGAATTTTTTTTTGTACGCTTATTTTTGGTATTTTTTATGCAGCGGTGAACAGAAAAATAAATTCTGGCACAAATGATTTTTTTTCCTCTCAAATTTATAACATTTTTTTCCTTTAAATTTTTAATCTAATATTTTTAAAGCAAAAATAAATAAATCAAGAATTTTGTTAAATAATTTTTATTTTTTTTGCCTTGTTCCTGTACTGTAGCATTAGGCTACTGTTTTCTGTTTGTTATTTATTTATAGCATTTGAATAAAGTATGAAATTATGGAATGTCTATCCTACTAGAATAATAAAAACTAATTTATTCTTAATTGTTTTTTTTTTTAAAATTGCCTCAACCTAGATACAAGCCACCATAGTTGCTTCTATACTTCTAAGTACACATCCACAAGCCATTATTCCATAAATTTTTTAAGTCAGCTTCAGTTTTATGTTATCTGAGAATAATCTTGGATAGTGTCATTTTCCACTTTGATGGCTTCATTTATCTTTGGGTCAGAAATATATGTAAAAAATAAAACCATCAATAATATGCAAATAAAATTATCAATGATATGTTTATCATAAGGGTTCAAACTCTAGCCACAACATCCCTACAACACAGCTCTAACAGTTTAGAACTTAGTGGTGCATGTGGCATATGAAGTAGAGTTCACCTGTTTCTTTGACCTCGGAATATGAAGTGATAATGTGGTCGGTACTTTAATTATACCAGTCAAGTACCCATCAGAACTGGGTAAACCCAGCGATGTCCTAATGACTTGAGCCCAGGATCCAAACTCAAGGTTTAGCAGTTATATTTAACTTTTAAGCTGTTCCTGCAAGTTTTAAAGAGATAGATGAGTAGCTAGATAACATGCTGCAATGCCATTTTCAGCTCAAATCTGAGCACTTCCTGCAGTCTTTATGGCAAATCTGTTAAGAAAATCTAAATTTTATATGTAGGAGAGCTAGGGTAAGAAAGCAAATCTTGGATGAAAATTAAGGGGGTCAGTGTGGTCAAGCTCATGGTTGCTAAACCGAACAAAGTCTCGAGTACAAATTCTCAAGCAGATGAGGCTCGTTAGCTGGGGACAGCCACTCTTCTAGGAGAGACAACTCCACAATCAAACAACTTCTGCCTTGTAGTTTGTTCTTGGTTGGACAAAGGCTGGAAGCAAATCCAAAAAGAAAAGCAGGCTGAAATATAAGTCAATGCCCTCAATGGCGCATAAACAGTTGACACGTATACTTGTGCTGGAGGGGGATCCCTTCCAACACTAAAATTAAGAACAAAGAAGAAGGAATGAAAATTAGTTTGGTTATGTGTGTATATTTTAAAACAATAAAATTGTATGACTAAAAAGAATTGTGAATCAAATGAACGCAAATACTTAATCTATAATAGCTTGGGAAAAGTAGCACCGATTGATTCTTTAAAAATTTATTAAGCACCCAATTAAGTAAAACTGGCTGTCATATTGCATTGTAATTGGGCCTTGAACCCCGTGCCAAGTTTAAAACAAATCAGTTCGGAAGAAGTAGTCAAAATTTTGCTCAGCAGTTTCCACCCATGATGGATGGACAAAGAGAGAAGAAGCAAGCTAAATAAAGGCTTGTACTAATGTCACCAGTCATGCTCTGTTTTACAGAAAAAAATAATAGTTTTAACTTGAACTGGGCAGATCTTCTTGGGTGAACTTCAGATATCTTAAAGGCCATAAACCAGTCAAATTAAAGATCACGAGGTTAAATAAATTAGTAGCTGAATGTTAGCCAGTGGATCTGACATATATTTCAAAATTGAAGAATTTAAAAAAATAAAGTATCAGCCCAAAATTAGCTGAGTTTTATTTTACTTTTAATTATTTTAAATCATAGAACATACAATAAGTTACTGCAATGTGTAGTATCTGATTGGTTATTTAAAAAAAACCCATCTAATAAAAAAGTTTCTTATAAAGAAAAAAAAACATGAATGAGTGCTTTTGATTCATAGTTGGTAGCCTGTAATTGGGTATTGACTATCCCTTTATTAGCAAAGCTTCATCAACTCTTACTGGCATATCTGTGTACAGCTAGGGACTAGAAGTAGAAGAATGTATTTTAACAAATATGCTCTCTACAAATTTCATTCAATTCCATTCCATATAGGAACCAGCCTGTTGTATCAGGTTCCTTATACTTACAACACCAATGCCATCTCAATCAATAGAAGAAACAAAATAAAAATACCTCTGATCATTAAAATCAAATTTTTTTTTTATTACAAAAAAATGCATCTAACAATTGAAAGTCAACAAAATTATTAAATCCAGTGCTGAAAGCAACAAATGAAAATATTTCAATACAGTTTTGGTAGGGATTAACTTAATTATTTTATCTGATCCCTTTATTAGGCCTGTAATTGACCAAGAAATGACAACCAATTGGTTAGGGGTTTTAGTAGACCTCAACATATAATAAACCAGCCCCCCCTGCAATCAGGTAATCAAAAGTAATTATCTATAATGTGGAGACTGGTTGTTCCATATTTAGTACCATATTTAGTAAAGTCAAACAACCTTCACTGTAAAAGAGCTACAGTGATCTAAATACGTCTATAGTAGCAAGCTCAATGTCTGGGTAGAAATATGGCTGAAAAATTTTCTAACTTTCAGTCAAACACAATTTTTAATGGCATGTTTGGCCAGAGCTTTGGCTGGAATTTGTCTGAGATTCTGTCAAACATCATCTGAAGGGCCGTCTCCATACCATGAATCATGGGGGCCCCTGCTCCGTAGATCTCCTTCATCTCATGTGATCTTCTGGCACCAGGACGTTCTATTGGCGCCTTCACACTACGACTGCTCATGCCCTTTTTGGCTGAAATAAATTTGTTTACAACATTCACATCAAACACAGCAGCAAACAAAAGCATGGAAAGATACAAATATGTTTAAATCGATACAGCAATTGCGCTGAATAGGACGCCAAGAGAGAAAAATGACAAGAAAGGCTAAGGAAGAGGGGGAGATGCTTAGCAGAAAAACAACAATAAGAGGTGGACAATCTTGGGGGACTACAAAGAAAGTTGACAGACAGGCAGAAGTTGACAGAAATTTTTGTAACTCTTCCAAGTCGCCTGGACGGAGTGGTCTAGCGGTAGAAAGCTGGACTGCTAACCCGTAAGTCTCAAGCTCGAATCCGGGTTCAAGTAAGTAGACCGTCCCTGAGTCCACCCAACTCTGATGGGTACCTAACTCACGTTAGGGAAAGTAAAGGCGGCTGGGCATAGTGCTGACCACACTAACTCTTCATATGCCGAGGTCACAGAAACAAGTGAACTCTACTTCACTTGCCCCATAGACCGTCAGGTTTGAACGGGAAACTTTACTTACTTTACCATGTGTCCTGGGCACAAATGTAATAGGATGATGTTTAATTGACTAACGAGAATAACCAGCATAACTATTCAGAACTAACTTACAAAGCAAACTACATTATCCATACAGTAATAATTTATTTTACTTTCATTCTTGCTTTTTACACATTTTGAATCACTAAAGGTAAAAGAATGATTTCATTACATTCTTATTGATACAGGATAGTATTATGAAAAAAAGCAGGATAAGGCAAAAATAGCAAAAAACAAAACCACTTACTTTCTTCAATGTTAATTCTTTCTTCTATTTCCTTTCCAGATTCATCTAGTTTGGCATTATCTGTGAATAAGAATTGGCTCTATGTTAATGATAATTAAAAAACAGAACTCCTTTATAATTACACTTGTTTAGGTTAATGGTGAGCTGGACTTTAATGCAATAGAAAACCTTTCAAACAAGTTCATTATTTACGACAACAAAAGTTCACCTCTTTCAATTTTGTGTTTCAAGGACGTAGCAAAGAACTGAACCATCTCATCTGTGATTTCCATCTCCAGTTCTTCCTCTTCTGCCTCGTCACTCTTGACTGCCCTGCTTGTTGATGACGAGCCCCCAGAATCTGTCTTAGTTACCTCATCTGATTCTGCAGCTGATATGGAAAGGCTGCCAGATTCTAGTGAATCTTGACGAGACTTTGCTCTTGCCATTCGTCTCTTTCTATAAAAATAGATTAGAATGTTTGTTAGAAAAAGTATTATTATTCTCAGAGATTTAGAACACCAATTTTCCAGGGAGTCATCTCTTAAACAACAATCACATACAACTAAACATGTTAATATTTCCACATGAAAAAAAGATGAAAGATCCTTAAAATGGTTAATCAGTTACCATTTCCTCAATAATACTTTTCATTTACATTTTCTTGAAGAGCTTTACAATTTTAATTTTAAAAAAAATTAATCACCTGGCACGTTTTATTCGTCTGTTTTTCTTAGAGCCATGGGGCTGTGACTTCCTGTGTAAACTTGGGTGACCATAATGCTGTGAAAAAGCCCACTGTGAACCCCCTAACCCTTGTAAGGTTTTGACAGCATGGACATGCTGTCTGTACCAGTCCATGACAAAGTTATAATGAGTCCAATAGTGATCAAAGCACCTCGCCTTAAACCACGCTGAGCCAGTCATGTCAGGGTGGTAAGGGCGCTGGACATCAGTGTCATCTGTTTCATCGGATTCAATATCACTTTTATTTTCTATGATTTCATCTGCATTTGGTTTTGAGGAATTGTTTTTGTTTTCTTGTATGCTACTAGTGTCTGAGTAGTCGGTACTAAGTTTGTTGTCTACATCATCAAAACCTAAATTGTCCTTACAGAGTGAAGAAAGATTGTTCCAAGCATGAGGAATAAAGTATTCTAGTGTGGGGAATTGCTTTCTCCTTTTTTTAGATTCTGGATCAACAGAACCCAGTGGTAATGGGTTTGATCCATATGGAAAAAGAGGTGCTTCATTGGTCCGAGATGGAATTGAACTAGAAAAGACAAAATTTGGATCCGTTGTTGCTACCGGTGTTATGGCTTCATAGCCATCAACCACTGCATCATGAGAAGACATATCTTGTCCTGTATTGACAGATGTCTTTTTAATTTTACCTATTTTATCCATTCTGTCTAAATGTCTTTTTTTCTTAGGACTTGGTGCTACCTTCTCTGTGTTTGAAATAGAAATGTTAATTAATCCAGGTGTTAGTTTGTCATCTGTGTCTGTACTACTCAGAAGAGATGATGTTACGTTTGAAACAGATTCTGTTGTGTCAGACTCTGAATCAGCAGATGTATCTTCTTCTGTCACAGAGGTCATTGAACTAGTTTGTCCCTTTTCCGCCATCATGATTTCTTATCTGATTAAAGAAGTAATTCATACATACAATAATTAGGATCAATAATAATAAGTGTAATAACTTATATTTAAGTAATTAAAAAATGTGGGCTAGCTAAAGAAATGTAATCTATTTAAAATTTAACATATCGGGTAGCCTACTAGAAACAAGTACTTGTTACTCCTGTTAGGTATTAGGTACTCTTGTTCCTTGGGAAGGCCAATTGAATTGTTTTTTTGCATGAAATTTTACCTCAACTTCTTGAGTAAGTTATAGTGCTGAACTTATAGGCCTATGGCCTGGCCTATAGAGTAGAAGACTCTATAATTGGTAAAATCACGATATAGCGTCGGTTATTATTCCGGAACTGTACAGCAGTAAAAAACAGTAAAACCATGGCGTAGTCTGTCGAGCCGTTCCGGAAACCACCGGAAATACTGTAAACCATCATTTATTTGCCGCCATATTATTTTTAATACATAATGTTTAAAAATGTGCAAGGATTGATTTTAGTTGCATTTTAAATACTGTTTTGCTAATTATTTTGTATTTCTAATTATTTTAAGTGTATGTGCTAATTATTGCTGCTACTAAACATTATTCTAGTTATTCTTACTACTTTTAACTTTTAATCGTCTTATTTTACTAACAGAACAAGAGCTGGTTGTCGCAAATCTTCTGCAGGTTTTTTCTGTTTCTTAAAAAAAAATAATTAATTACTACACTCGAGTTTATTAATAATATTTAGATTTTCTATCTGTTATTAATTTTCTGTCAATTAAACTGTAAATTAAGCTAAAACATTAATTTAATGCACTTGACTTTATTTTTATTTCACCGGTCAAATAAACTATGGTTTACAGTAACGAATGTTACCGAAACTCAACGAACATTACCCAATAATTTCCGACGCTATATCGTGATTTTACCCTATAATTTACTCTAGATCTATATATTAGTATATAGGCCTATATAATAAAATATAGGCCTATAGGGGGATAGGCCTATAAGTAAGTATTAGTTAATAGTAAGTAAGTAAGTAGTACTTTTGCTATAGAATAGATCTGATTTTTTTTTTTATTAAAACTACCCACGACCCTGTCGTACATCATTGTAGTTACTAGTTAGGGATATTAGATTTAGATTCTAGTTGGCATATCATTAAAACACAATTTCCCATCTAAATCCCTCAGGAAAGCGAAATCCCCAACGTCCAACACAAGTTCAGCAACAGCAACACTGGCCAACAAGGCAACAACATCATCTGTCACACTCACAGCTTCTTCTCAATCTTCTGAGCTTATTTATAATATTCCATGGTATTAATCTGCAAATTTACCTTTGGGTTTACTAAATCTAGTAATCTAGTTGTTTACGTATTTAATTTTAAGATATAGAAGTCTAAATAAAGAAAATATATGAGTTCTCTCTAGATCTACAATTTTAATTTATACACGACTTCGAACTTTCATTTCACGTTTAATAAAATTTGTAAACATCCGAGTTATCGGTCGCACTATCTCCCAGAAACATTCAACATGTACCAAATACTTGAATACAAGATCAGCTAGCTCTAGATTGTAAATATTATATAAAATAAGCAGACGCTGAAAATAAAGTGACTAAGTCTGTATTGAATTTTATGGATGTAAGTTTTATTATGATTTAGATCTATAATCAAAGGCTTAGCCGTAACTGGTTTATTAGTCCTCACTATTTAGTACTATTTAGTATTTACTACTATTTAGCCAAATGCCAAAGATGTCTTAGTAAGTTTTTAATTTTTTTATCTGGCAACCCATGAAGGTAAAAGTGTTTATGAGATCTACTCAAGTAGGCCCTATAATGTAGATTTTATATTAGTATAAGTATTAATAAATGAAGATAGATCAAGATCTAGTGTTAGTATAGACTGTGTAGTGTATAGTACTATAGAGTACACAACACTATTATTAACCTATTAGTAACTTATTACATTAGATCTGCTACTTTCTGCTAGTTTATTAGTACATAAAAGTTAAAAGTACTACTAATTAATTATTATTATACTATTTTTATATTTTATAGTAATTATTTAATAATAAGTCAATAAATTATTCAATAGGCCACTATATAATATAGATTTTATATGATTTATAATATATAATATTAAATAATAAATAATTTATTAATATAGGCCTATCAGTTATAGTCATTTATTAGTAATTTAGTACAGTACAACCTATCACCCCCCCCACCCGTCATCACAAAAGCCAGACTTCCTAATTAATTAAAAAAATCCTGTAACATCTGCACCTATAAATCCCCCCCTCCCCCCCCCCCCCCCACACACACATTGCCTGTTGTATTTAACCAATAACTAATTGCACTATTTTGTTTTTTGACTTCAATTGAAAATTTAAGTGAAAGGTATAGATGTATGTGTATATATATCTATATATATATATATATATATATATATATATATATATATATATATATATATATATATATTAGTTTGCCCAATAAATTTGAAATAAAAAATCTTATATTAATGAGACATTGATAGGGCATAGGATGATTTTAGTAAACTGTATGTGCGTGTCATTTTCAAAACAACGAGATTGTATTTATTATCTTTTTTAATCCACAGTCCACCATACTGACATGTCTTTAAGAATTCAGCGTAACACAAAACTGTTTAAAGACATCTTTAACAGCATTTCCTGGTTATATGAAAAGTCACCCATAAAGAGGACTTTTATTACAAGTTGGAAAAGTAATCACTCAAGGCAACTTCACAAAAGAAAAACATTGCTAAGATATCTTTCTTTTTTTAAACAACAGAAAACAAACTTAATATGCAGTGAAAGAGCAAAATGTTTTAGTAATGTAAATTCTAAAGCACTAAACCACAAGTTACTCTCATTTCAAAAGTTTTCAAAAATATTCCGTTGCAATGTGCATAATTTACGGTTTTATATGTTTACAACACCATTATTAGTTTTGTGTCTAGAACTCAATTTAAACAAAACTGGAAGTGTATTTTTGTGTGTGGCAAATTGTGAGTCTGCTGTCCCTTCCCAAGACATACTGACTGGCGTACATGGACTACCAAAATATCCAGATGTTGAACAGTGTGCAGCCAGCAACTGGATTGCATTTAAAGACAGTTTTCTTTTATATTTAAGAGCAGCTCATCTGATTTGTGTCTTTTTCCCTTTACTAATTGGCTATCCTCTTATATGTGAGTGCAAATTTTGTTACTATCGTAGTAAAATATAATATACACATTATTTTACAATTTAAAATATAAAATCTAAAGTAATTTTTTTTCTCTTACTGAAGATAATTACATATCCTGATAATTAGAACTGACTAAAGCTGCATGCCATAAGCTGATGTTTAAAACTTTTATTAACAATAGACAAACATGTTGATATCTTTTAGATCTCAACCCATGGCTGTTCAATCAATGGTTAAAACTTTTGTATATGGCTGTTGAAAGATTGGGGGCAACTTTTATAAAGCTTGGCCAATGGGCAAGCACACGAAGAGACATATTTTCTAAAGAATTTTGTGATAAGTTTTCAAATTTGCATCACCGGGTACACCCTCATTCATGGTGGCATACAGAAAAGTCTTTAGAGCGAGCATATGGAAAGAACTGGAATGAAATAATCACATTGGATAAAAAACAGGAACCAATCGGATCAGGTTGTATAGGTCAGGTGGGCAACTTTATTTTTTTAAGCGGTGTTTGAATTAAAATAGTTTCTAAAAATGTAATTACTGTAATACTTTCGCTAACAGGTTTACAAAGGATTTATATCATCAGAATTCATCCCATCATCTTATGTAAGGGACAAAAAGGAACTGTCCAATAAACGTAAGGAGAAATAACATTTTACTAAAAGTCATAATAGCCTACACATCAGTCTGAATGTTGACTTAAATTTATTAATCTTTCTGTTTAATTAGTAAACATTTTGAAGTAGTTGTTAAATGTTAATTCCATAAGTTTAATATTTTGCACTGTGCACTGGTAGTATTAAAAACTGACAGTTTGAAAAATGTCAGTATTAATGATTGGTACTGGTAGTATTAAAAACTGACAGTTGGAAAAATGTCAGTTTAATGATTATATTTATTTAGTTTTATCATATTTTAAATAGTTTTGTATTTCTTTCAATCTTATCCCTAGATATCAAGGCTGATAATGCCAATGGTAGAGCTGATGCTGTTTTTCCTGTGGCTATAAAAGTAATGTTATAATTTATTATTTTGTTTATTTAGGCCATCTATAAAATAAAATAAAAATTACTAACAAGATTTTTGAAATATTTTTCCAGACATTTTGCTGCTAAACTATTAAAACACCCAAACTAAATCCCAGCATATAATGGTGTATATGGCAGGTGAAGTAAAGTTTCCATAACCTTGGCAAAGAAAGGGATAGTGTGGTCAATAATACAACCAGCCATCCTTACTATACCAAACACGATTCATGTACCCATCTGAGCTGAATGGACAGGGACATCCCACTGTCCATGATCCTAACCTGAGATACAGTAAGGCTGTCTCATAATTATACATGAAGTGAAGATGTCACTTGAACTTGTGTCACGCAAGTGACTTGACCAAGCAGATCCAGTCAGTGCTGTCAAACTTTAATCTCTTAAGATCTAATGTCCTTTATTAGCCTATGCAATACAAATTAAGAATGAAGAAGAAGCCTAGGCTGTTCCTGTTTTTTTAATTGTAAAAATATAAAAAAAGCCAACTTTATAATGCTAAATAATTACAAATATCCAGATTTTGCACCCAGATGTGGTAAAAACATTTGAAAGAGACTTGAGGCTAATGAAAAGTGCAGCAAAATATTTGACCAAGCTATTTCCCAAGCTACACTGGGCAAATCTCAATCAATGTGTTGAGGAGTTTGCTGTAACAATGCGTAAACAGGTTTGATGACATAGATTAAAAGTTTTATTTTCTTAGTTTGATAAGAGAATAGTTTTTTTTAACTAAAACATTATTTTTACGAATAAATAACAAAACTGATTTTTATAAAATAAATGGTTAATTTTTTCTTTAAAGCTAAAAAAAAACTTAAAACACATGACTATTTCTGTTCAGTTGGACATGGGTTATGAGTATCGATGTCTTGAAAAGTTTACCTCAGACTTCGCCTCATGTGATAACATTAGAGTACCACAACCAATAAAACATCTGTTGAGGAAGAATATTTTGGTCGAGACTTTTGAGGTAATGTATTTCTATCAGATTTAGCTTTTACTTAGTTGTAAACCATTAACAAATATAATAAAATTAGATGTTAATCATTTTACATTATCATTGTAATGACTATATAAATGTTAAAATTGAACAAATATGCTCAGCTAAAAAATATGTTTTTTAATTAATGTGGTAACTACTAAGCATTATGAGAATAATTCTAGTAAAAGATGTTTGTTTTATTAAATGCAGGAAGGAATTTGTATTGGAAATATTCTAAGAGACTCTATCTACCCAGAGGATGTGAAAATAAAACTTGCAAAGATTGGCATTGATGCATTATTTCAGATGGTAGATATTAATTCTTAAAATTGTTTTCATATTTTTAAAACCTTTAGGGTTAAACTTTTAAATCAAGAAATCCAATTGAATATTGGGATTTATTTTTTTATGATTATTGTCTTCTTATTCATGTTATTTTTCAATCACTTTGTTGTCCCCCCCTTAGTGTCATAATATAATGTACAATAGAGACATTTTAGTTTTAAACAGAATGCTAATTTAGCCCATTTTATTTGTTTAATCCCCACACCCTTTCCACTTCCTCCAAGGTGTTTGTGAACAACTTTGTTCATGCTGATCTTCACCCTGGGAATATTTTAGTTCAGAATTTGGAGTACTTTCGTGAACATGTAAGTCTGTAGATGTAAACAAAATGTGTGTACTTAAAAAGACCTGAGATCTAGAAAATGATTTTTAACTTTTTAAAACACCAATTAAAATTAAAAGACATGATAGTGAAGTTGGACTAAATACAGTAAGAAATACAGATAATCTTATTCTTAAAGAAATGAATTTAATAAAAGATTCACAAATAACCATATTTGTTGAGTATATTGGGGTAAAAATTATTGTATCCAGGACACCTCTGTTTCTCACAATGAAGAAGAAATGATGCCTTTGACAGCTGAGTCTGCTGATGAACACCCATTAAGGCTGGTTTTACTTGACTGTGGTATAACAGCTACACTAACATCTGAAGATAAACAAAAGTTTAGGGAAGTTTTTACAGCTGTGGTCAAAGGGGAAGTAAGTGTTGAAATTAAAATGTTTTGTTCATTAGGAGTATCGTTCTTAACACTGTTGTTAAACATTTTTATCTTGAATTAAAAAACATAAAAACTCTTATTAAACAAGCTTTTATATATGCACTAAAAATAAGAAAATAAAATAATTTTCTATAAATATATAGTAATGCACTATTATAATGAGTGGCACCCCTGTATATAACTATAAAGAAAAATTTGGGAGTCACATACCATGTTAGTAAATGGTAATGAATACATAGCATTGCAACCCATGTTGTTTTAATTTTAATCAAATATAATTGCATGACCAACAACGCTTGCACACAAAATGAATGCTTACTTTCCCTAACATGAATTAGGTACCCATCAGAGCTTTGTGGACTGTGAGATGTTCTACTGACTTGAACTTGGATTCAAACTTGAGACTTTTGGTTGGCAGTCGAACATTCTACTGCTAGGCCACGCTGTCCCACACTTAATATGCTAATCTTAAATTAGTTCAAAAAAATAAATTAAACACCTAGTTATGTTAAAGCAATGTCACCTTGAGTCTTTGCCTACCTGTCAAGTTTGAAATGTATCTGTATTAGTAGAAGCTGGTGAAATTTTGTTAGCAAGTTTTGACCCATGACAAGGCATGAAGAAAAAAGCAATCAAATTAAATAAAAGCTAGTAAAAACAACATTTTGTATTTCTCTGTTAGGGTGAGGCAGTTGCAGACTTATTTCTGTTCAAGTCAGCTGTGAATCTTTGTTCGAACCCTGAACTCTTTCGTAAAGAAATGGCTGGTGTAGTATCAGAGGGTAGAAAAAACTTGAAAAGTATTTCCAAGGTAAGCTAAAAATAATTATAATGAAATAGTTTCAAAAAGAGGCTAAAACATTGATAAAGTGGTGAAGTGGTTTCTCTATTTGATTAAAACAGGAAGTAGAGTTCAACATTTTAGGGCCACAGCAGTTTCTATTAGATGTTGATTGAAAAAGAGAGTTCTTTACTTAAATCAACCTAAGATCTGTGTTTTCAGAGATTCATAATTTATTAGCTGATTTGCTGCAGGTATAAATAAATTGTGGCCTCTGTAGAAGCCTGTAATATTGTAATAATTATAGCAATGTTTCTTTTTAAACCCGAATTGGACTTCAGTCTGTTATTTAATAAATAGTTTATGCTTTTGAAATGAGTTTGAACACTTTACATGCTTGTATGCTGTCCCATGGGAGACAACTTTGTGTTTGTTAGTCTACTCAGTGCATTGTAGTTTTAAATTAAAGTCGCCATTGATGTAAAAATCTTTTCAAGATTAAAGTTGCTGAACTGATGAATGAAGTATTTAATGTGCTGGCAAGACACAAGATTCAACTGGAAGCAAGTTTTGCTACAATTATTTTGGCCATCGCTATGTTGGAGGGGCTAGGCAGATCTCTGGATCCAAACCTTGATTTGTTGGATAAAGCCAAATATGTGCTGTTAGGGTCTTTCAGATAATTTAACTAAAGGTTGTATTTGATAACATTGTAATGTAAATGTTTTAAATCTTGTAAATTTAAAAACATAAATTGGCCTTTTTGTACAGTGTTTTTTTTAATAAATGTGCCATTTTGTAAATTTTTTTTAAATAAGTTGGTCTATTTGTAAAGTTATATGATGGTTCAGTGTTTAAAACTGGTGAATATTTTAATGTTTAAAATTATGGTTTGACTTGATCTTTTATGTTTTAAGTAAGTTGAAAGCTACAAGCTTATTAAACATCTTATAAATTATACACCTACATGCTAGCTGGGTTAGGCTTATTTTTTTTAGTTATCTATCAGGCAATAGCATGTTTTCTAATGAGTTATTTTACTGTTCTCTAGTGCGTATAAAAAATGACCTGTTTGTTTAGATTATGGAACATTGTATTGTACATGGAATATTCAATAATTCAAAACTGGTATTCAAAGAAAAAAAATACATATAGACAAAATGAAGAAATTGTTTTGAATGAAAAACAAATATATCGAAGAACAAAATGCATATATTTTTACTTATACTTCAAAGTTTAATGCATTACATATAGGTTTACCGATATCCTAATTTCATGATTACATTGTACTTGCTTTGCCATTTTAACATGCTATAAACAAAATTCTTGTGCAACCAAACGTACTTGGTACATAAAAAAACAGTACAGCTGAACACAATGAGATCAACACCGAAAGCTATCCAAAAATATTTTCTTATTTACTACACAAATGATGCAGGAAAATGCAAACCTAAGAGCTTTTAATAAAATAGATTTTAGACCCCCCCACCTCATAGAACACCTATCTTTTGAAATAAATTAAACTATTGACCATGTATGTAATACCAATGACTAGTCTACTAGCTGTGAACATTTATTCTCAATATCTGACTGTACTTATTGTGATACTGTAAACAATACAAAAGCTTTAAACCACCCACATGTAAAGATTAAAAAGAGTGCAAAGTTCATCCAGATAAAATTCCTGCCAATTTTGGTCAAACCAGTAAGATATTTAAAATATAACTAAGTGAACTAGTGTTATCATTTCTGTTAAAATTATTTACAGAAAATTTGGGCTACATTTTATTTTTATTTGGTCACCTAAGATTAAATGATTCTCTAAACTAAAAAAAAAATTTACCTAACAGCTAAACATTCTAATATCCTGAACATTTCATTGGACACAAGTACACAAACATAAACAGGAAGCAGAAGTCAACATTTTCCAACAAAGATCTTTTTTTCACTTTTTGTTTATAACCACATGAAAGACGATGGAGAAAAAAAAAACCTCACACAATTTCCTTGGCCTTTGATTAGTATGGGGTATTGATTCAACTTCGGAGGATGCTTTAAATTTATGTAATTGAACTAAAAGAACATGTACAAAATTTGATCAAAAGTAAGAAAAATTTGGTCCAACTGGTATGATTTCTGTCATCAGTGAAATGCAAAAAACTTGTGCTAAAATCAATGACAGCTCAAAAAGCACCAAAACAAAATATTTAGTGCTGTTTGATACGTCAAGCAATAAATAACCGTGATCAGTGAATGATTTTGTAAAGAAAAAATTAACTGCCTTACAAAATAATGAAAAAAGTATTCAAAACTTTAAAACAAACTGTTCTTGAATTATATCAACCAGAAACCTGAAATGCGTAACTAATTAAATCCCAGCAAAATAAAAACAACAACACATAAACAGTTATGCTCAAGGCAAATGAAGAAAGCAGTGGGGAATAAAACAAGACTCATTGGGACAAATAAAATTCACTTAGTGTTACATTCATTTCTTCATTTTCTATCAGAACATAACTATTTTTAAGCTTGATATTGAAAGATAATAATTCAGTAGAAAGAAATGGAATTCATTTAACCATTTAAAAACAGAATATATCTAAATAACATACTTTTTAAAATCTGACAGTTCACAAACATGATTGCAAGTATAATAATTTAGATCCTGAAATAAATAAAAAAAATTACCAGTGACAATATTTTAAGAATTACTTTCTTTTTTACAATTACAGAATAATCATGGAACAATTCAATAAAATGTGATGCTATTCTGTGAATATACAAGTGAAATGCTAATGATATCAGCAGTTTTTTAAATTATTGATTATATGTGACAAGCATATCAAGCTAAATCACAAAGACTCTGAAGTAAATGTTCTATCTCCTGAAGCGCCATCGTAATTAATGTTTTCATCTAAATATAATGTTGCCAAAATTTCATTCAATTTTCGTTTAAATAATTACTTGATTATCTGCTGGTGAGTATGATATGAATAACAATCTTAGATTAAAGCATTGCAAAAGATTAAAATAAATGTGAATATAAACAGCAAAAATGAGATTAAAATGACAGGATTAAATTTGAAAAACAAAATTCAACTTGTGCTAGAAAACCCGGCACAAAAGTAACAATGAAAATATGAAGATGTTTCACAATAGGAAAAAAGGTTTAAGATGTATGTCAATACTAGCTGTACAATATAATAATGCAGGGATGTATAGCTGTAGATATAAGAACAATGATCACATGGTTATTGAATAGTTTAAACTTAATTCACACAGTTAACATTTGTAAAAGAAAAAAAAAATTAACACCAAATAAAAAGTGAGATAAAAAGAACTAACAAAACAAATTTTTACAGCAAATAAAATGTGAGAGTAAAAAAAATGGTTTTTTTAAATTAATTTTTTTATAGTCAGCCAGAGCAAAGCACATTCACATCACCTTAAGCCAACAAAAGCAATTGGTTTAAGTAGAAACAGATTCTTCATTCACATTCTTAACATGCCAGTTCTTGGAACTTTTAACACCAGGAGTTATCAAGATTTATCACTCAGTTATCAATTAGTAATCAGTGACAAAGACAGATAATCAGCTACAGTAAAACTTTTTTTTATTGAGTCATTTTTTGCTTGTCTTATTAGGCTATTATTTTTCAGTTCTCATAACAAATTTTTACCTTGTCTTTACATAATATTTTAAATGTCAAGTTATGGTTGATAATAGTACAAGATTATGATGCAAACATTTTTGTTGTATAAGAAGCTTATAGGGTCTAAACTTGTAAAAGATTGTAAAAGATTATAGCCTTACAATCAAGCAAATATTTTAAAGAGAATTTTACACAGAAAACGGCACAAAATATACATTTCTTTTGCTATAGTTTAAAAGTAACAAACCAAAGCTGTTTTTTTAGTTCTAAAGGGAAATAAGAATCAAGTTTAAGTATGTAAGTTAATGAAATTCAAAATAGTGTATTTTTATGGATGAAATTGTTGAAAAAAATATGGGACTTGTATATTTTTTAACCTGTACTCTATTAGAAAGTTTTGGAAAGATTGCGTTTAACATAGTCGAAGTAAAACATCTTCATTGAAAATATGTAAAGACAGAGTTAAGCTATCACTGCATAATTACTGATTCAAGTAACAGTCACACAAACTTGTATCTTACAGCAAATAAACAAAACCTGCCAAAACTTCCTATTTTTGGAAATTAAATTAAAAATCCAGTTTCAACTTTGTAGCAACCATTTAAAACTTCAATATTTTGACAGTAACACATGTAACTTGTTTAAAATCAGCTACATCTACATGTTGGTTGACCAATCCAAACAGCCAAAGCTGCAATTGTTATTATTCAAAATAGTACAACAAATTACTGAAACTAAATAAAATAATTATATTTTTCTGAAAAGTCATCCTAACACAGTGATGTCATTAAAAAGCTCACAAATGACGCATGAACAAAAGGTTGACTGGCATTTATTTTACATCATATAACATTCCATCATATAAAACAGCAAGAAATAAATTAGCTACAACATCCTTGGTTAGAGGCTTTGGACTTTTTATGCAAATCTACAGAGTTCGTAGGCTGTGGTCTGATTTCTAACTGGTCTTCTAGCTCACGCAACCGCGACACAGCCGAGACAAATGCTAGCTCAACGTTTACTGAGTCTTTTGCACTGGTTTCAAAGTATGGCAAGTTTCCGTTCCTACTGCACCAAGATTTAGCCACTTCCTCCGATACATCACGTTCAGGTATGTCCACCTTATTACCTATGATTACGAAAGGAAACGGCGACCCTTCCTGGATATCAGCGTAATACAGGAACTCCTTTTTCCACATTAGAAGATTTTCAAAACTTTTCCTATCATCCACAGCGTATGTCAACATGCAGATGTCTGCCCCTCGATAGAATGGAGTTCTTAAGGATTTAAATCTCTCTTGACCCGCTGTGTCCCAAATCTGCATTGTGTAGTTTTCTCCAGCCACCTGCACATAGAAGAGCACAATCATTTTTCTAAGTTTTTGTTAAAAACTATGTACTTAGTTTATGGTTATATTGGAAAATAGACTTGAAATGTACCTAATTTTCAATAAGAAAAAATGCAAAGAAATTTAATAAAAAACAGAACAAGTTAAACAATTGCAGGTGGGACTAACTATTTGATGGTTTGACACAATCAAACTTACTCAGACTGTTACATCTTTATTGAGGAATTCAATAAATCAAACTTACTGTTACATCTTTATTGAAGAATTCAACAAATCAAACTTACTGTTACATCTTTATTGAGGAATTCAACAAATCAAACTTACTGTTACATCTTTATTGAGGAATTCAACAAATCAAACTTACTGTTAAATCTTAATTGAGGAATTCAACAAATCAAACTTACTGTTACATCTTTATTGAGGAATTCAACAAATCAAACTTACTGTTAAATCTTAATTGAGGAATTCAACAAATCAAACTTACTGTTACATCTTTATTGAGGAATGCAACAAATCAAACTTACTGTTAAATCTTTATTGAGGAATTCAACAAATCAAACTTACTGTTACATCTTTATTGAGGAATTCAATAAATCAAACTTACTGTTACATCTTTATTGAGGAATTCAATAAATCAAACTTACTGTTACATCTTTATTGAGGAATTCAACAAATCAAACTTACTGTTACATCTTTATTGAGGAATTCAACAAATCAAACTTACTGTTACATCTTTATTGAGGAATTCCACTCCTATTGTGTGAAAAGACTGCGAGTCAAATTTGTTACTAACAAAGCGATTCATCAAAGAACTTTTGCCCACACCCCCATCACCAAGTAGTACCACCTTCAACAACTTAGACCGCCCTGACATGGTGCTTGAACAATTCAGTATCCTGAAATTAAAGGCAGACAGTTATGTTGCTTCCGAATACCAATTTTAGAACTAATGTTTATAGACAATCACAAACACACTAGCAAAAATAGTTGCACAAGTTAGGCAGAGCTTCTTTTTCTTCCTTCTTAATATGTGAAGCTTGCAGCCCATTCAACTAGTCCAAAAACTGCAGACAACTGAGCATACATCTACAACTCAACAGGCAATCCAAATAATTTTTCTCTGAGTGAGCATCACAAATTGCATTAAAAAGTTAAAACTAAATTTATTCTTTATTCTTACTGTGTGAGATTAAAAGTAAATGGTGGGGTTGATTAAGTTTGGAATGACAGCTTTTAACAAGGGGTCAAGATTTCTTAAAACATCTTTGATCGAGTTTTAGAAAACTGCCTGTCAGCAATAGCCTGATCCCTTAGTCACTTGTTGAGTCCAGAAAGTATACCCTCTATCAGCTGATTGATGTGTTGTAAAAATAGCTTGACAAGTGACACACCAGGTAAAAAAAAGATCTATTATTTATAGCACCTCCCTCAACCTTTATTTAAAGGATCAATATGTTTGGTTTCACTTTTTCAACATCATAAAAATATGATCACTAAAAACATTTTATAAGATAGTTTACACTTGATAAATATTAAATAATAAATAACTTATACTCTACTGTAAAAAAATTACTTTTTTCGGAGTTATAATAAAGTTAATTGCAAGAATCTGTTATATTGTTACACATTAATAAGCCATAAGGGCCATTAAAATATTCCATTACTTAGTGCAGCAATTAAAATACAAAGATTTGCAGCTAGCTCTAACCATAACACCAACCAACCCAGTAACATGAAGCCATGGCCTAGCAGAACAGAGCTAGATAGCTAACCCAAAAGTCTAAAGTTCCAATCCTGGTTCAAGCCAGTAGAATGTCCATGAGTCCACACAGCGCTGATGGGGACTTAACTCAAGTTAGGCAAAGTAAAGGTGGCTGGGCATAGTGCTGAGCACACTATCCCTTTATATGTCGAGGTCACAGAAATAGGTGAACTCTACTTCACTTGCCCCACGGACCGTCTGGTTTAAAAAAGGAACGTTACATCAAGTAACATATTAAATAATTTATTAACTAGTGCATTAGTTTGTACTAGTTGTAGTAATGTTGGTGCTGGCCAAATATGCAGGAATCTATATGGTGTTATCCAACAGATGTCTGTTATCAAGGAGGAAGTAAAAAATCCACTTCCTGTTTGTTCTAGAAAAAACCCCCAAATGCTTGAAAAATGATGTAATAGCTTTCTTGTTCTACCCATTATTGCATGCATTTAAACAGGTTACATCAGTTATGACGTCAAGTTACAACAGTTACAAAGTTGCAAGTATCCGTTAGAAAGATGCTTGCTAAGTAATCAATGGAGACTATTAATAATTTCAATAATAACATATTTAATAATAGTATTAAACATAAAAGATAATGGCTCAAATTTTATATCTTCTATTTGTGTTCTATTTATGTTGCACCAGTTAATTCCAAAATTATTTTATTCCACCTTATATGTTTAAAAATTCTTTTTTTACAAACTTTGTTTAAAATCTTTTATTTATTCTTTCTCCTACAACATAATAAAATTATTACTATTACTACTACATGCTCAGCAGATCTGCTTGTTTAAATGTTTTGTCATGTTTTCTCATTCTTCCACCTTGAAGACCATTACCAAGTTCTATTATCTCCTAAAGGTAGCATAGTTTTTTTATGCAGATCGATGATAAAACAATTCACATAAAGAAAAGCAAAAAAGCAAACAAGTTGTTTTTTTAAAAAGATTAATGCTAATTACTAAATTAGGATGAGTTCTCCGACAACATGAGGGAAAACACCATGCTTCTTGCTTTACATAATTAAACCTATGAATTTTAGTTTAATGAGATTTAATGCAAGACACCATGCTTCTTGCTTTACATAATTAAACCTATGAATTTAGTTTAATGAGATTTAATGCAAGACTATAAAGAAATGGATGATCTCCTTTTATGCCAAAACAACTAGTGACTTTTTGCATTGTTTATGGTATTTTACCCATTAAAATACTACTAATAGTCATTAAAACAAATATTTTCAATAAAAGTGTTTATTAGCAGAGTATACCACATAATGTTTTTTTCAATACATGTCCAAGCCTTGTCAGAAAAATCAACACAGACATAGTAAATGGTTAGAAATCTTTTTTAGCACATATTAAAATTAAAAATAACACAGCTACTGGGCAAAGTGCTGACCACACTATCTCTTCATATGCCGAGGTCATAGAAGCAAGCGAACTCTACTTCACTTGCCCTATAAACTGTCAGGTTTGGAAGGGAACTTTACTTACTACAGCTACTGAAAGTCGGTTTTATGCCAATTCAAAACACCAACCTACTACTGGTACCTTGAAAGCACAATGTAAATTAAGTTTATCAGCAGCAAGGTAAATCTATATTCTATATTAAATTATCTCATCTATAATCTATACATAGCCATTATCGCAGATGCTGTTTTTTTTTGCATGAAAAAAACTTTACAGTACTATACACTGTACTCTGTGTACACTATAGATACACTCACTGTACTCTGTGTACACTATAGATACACTCACTGTACTCTGTGTACACTATAGATACACTCACTGTACTCTGTGTACACTATAGATAAACTCACTGTACTGCATATGCTACAGACTGTATACATGATGTTAGGTACTAGTATCTAGATCTACATTTTTAGGTTAGGTAGGTGACTTGGGTGGTTCCAACTCAAAAGTTGAGTTATCTGACATTTATGTTAGGGTTGCAATACATGTGTACTGTCATGAACTTCATCATAAAGGTTTACTCACTAATGGTGCACAGTACACTGAGTTCAGACAATGGACTAAATCTAATGATTTTTAGATAGAATAGAGTAGGCATCCTCATTAATTTTGTCAGCTTTTCAGAGTTGTAGGCCTAGAACTCTGGCCCCAACGGATGATTGAGGATACCAATGTCCGATAATAGACTTTTCTGAAAATAGGTGTTAGGTTTTTAATTGTAAACTTGTCTAGTTTTATGGTTAGAAATTATTAGGATTAGGCATATGGAAGGACTAGGGCTCACGCGGGTTGGGGGATGATATTTAGAATCGTCCCTTTGAATCCCGGACAAATCATCCCCCAGCGTGGCCTCAACCAACCGGTGGCCCTTTTTAGCTCCAAAAACGCTGTGTTGTTTACGCATCGCGTGACATCATTGTGATGCCAGCCGCCAACCAAAATGCCAAGAAAGCGTGTGTTTGGTTGGTTGGCGGCAGATACAATGAAATCTCAAGTTT
Organism: Physella acuta; assembly: GCF_028476545.2. Taxonomy (NCBI): domain Eukaryota; kingdom Metazoa; phylum Mollusca; class Gastropoda; family Physidae; genus Physella; species Physella acuta. The sequence continues at coordinate 89,043 of NW_026733165.1, forward strand.
TTCCCTAAATTTTTACCATTAACCATTAGGACTATACTATCGAGATAGACTAGATCTAGTGCTAGTCAATCTAGTCTAGGTCTAGAATCTAGCTTAGTTAGCTGGACTAGCATCGGTCTCTGTTAAAAAAAACCCACCAATGAATCTGGATCTAACTAACTAATGTCGTTAACAAGTAAGTAGAATCACTAGACAATTAATTGAATAGTCAAAAGGTAGAACAGTGGGTAGATTCTAGATCGAAATATAGAATCTATGGTCTAGCCATTCGTCTTGAGTCTACAGTTGAATAGCCACTCTCCATTCTATTGTTTTTGTTATTCGGAAGTGGGTGTCATCTCCCTTACGACTAAGATTTAGATTCCAGAGAAAAATCCGTGTATAGATCTACCCCTTCCCTTCCTATGAGAAAAATATTAGAATTTAATTAAAATTTAAAGAAGTTATATTAACCTAAAAACTTACAATATTTTTAAAAAGTCAGTGACATACGACGTTATTGAGTGACACAGACTTCGAAATCCAAGTAAGCCACCATTATTGTTGACTGACGTCACTAATCATGTGACTTTAGTCATGCGACAAGCCATTTTCCAAGCTGAAAAGAAGTCATTGAAAAATTATTGCATACGGTTATGGGTTTGGTTTTTATTGACCAATTCACCAACCGATATTTTAAAAACGTTTTTATCAAATTATAGCGAAAAATATAGATCTAATAACACTTAGACTATATGTGCAGGCCTTTACTCCTAAACCCGGTTTAATTTAAATTACAAAATGTGATTTACACGAAAATTAAAACTAGTTTTCAATGCGCATTTCATTAAAAAAAACAACGTTTCAAGACAGCAAAACACACAATAACGCTGTTGCATTACATTTAGATTCTAAATGAAAAACAGAGATAAGTAGATCGCCTAGAAACAATTAAAGCATTAAAAAATATTAAAGTCTTTGTAGACATTAAGGGGTCATCCATAAATGACGTCACGCTTTTTTTGACGATTTTTACCTCCCCACTCCCCTCCGTCACACGTAGTCACAAAAAACCAGACCCCCCCCCTAAAATGACGTCACACCTCAGCCTACAACCCCCCCCCCCCCCTCAAAATTGCTATTGAATTTTTCTTGAAACATCGACATTTTTCCAAAATCTTGTCAGAACTCTGTCAACATAGAGTATTTTGATAAATTCCTATTACAATTCATTAAAACCGTTTTCTAAAACGCGAAAAAAACACTAAACCTCGTTTTCTAACATTGCTTTTTTATAATGCAAAAGTGTGACGTCACACACACTGAACCTCCCCCTCCCCCTCATCACACACTGTCACAACATTACGGACCCCCCCCCCCCCCCTCCCCCTACGAGTATGATGTCATTTATGGACGACCCCTAATTGTAAAAAAAACAACGCACACGAAACCACGAAAACGAGCCGGGTGTTTTAAAATTAAACTAGTCTAGATCTACCTTTTCATGAGGAGCAGAAAACATAATTCCATAAAATAAAATTCTTTATCTTGCGTTTAATTTTGTTATTGTGTTTTTTGGAGGCTAATTACTTTTTGTTTCTCTGTTGACATTTTAATAACATTTCCAGTATCTCTACATGAAAAATATAATCAAAAGTAATAGACCTATTAATGAATAGCTAGTTTCCTTAAATGAATATCCTAGATCTAGAAACAAATAATCGGCACGAGGTGTGTAGCACGGTGTGCTTTTAACTGCATTTTATTTTGTCCTGGGTTTTGGATAGGTTATTATTAATAAAGGGGAAGTAATCCAATTTGCAAACTTATTCAGTTACAAAAGCTACTTATTTCCCCTGGCATGTCAAAGATTTCAATGCTAAGTTTTGAATAGCTTATTTAAGTTTATATTCAGTGTGACACTTTTGAGACGGAGAGTGACAACAAATTGCCTATAGTTTTAGCAAACAATATATATAGTTGTTGATGGAGGGGGGCCGGGGTTGACACCTTGGGTGACCACCCCGAGTGTCCCCCGACCTAGTAACGCAACTGATGATAGGCATGTACTTTGTTAAGAATATACTAAAATAGATGAATAAAAAAAGTAACAATACGGAGTTATATAGACAGACATTTATATTATGTTACGGTCAAAGCCCGAAGTCGGCCAAAGCGCGCATTGGCCGGCTAATAAGTGCTTTGGCCGACTTCGGTCGGGCTTTAACCGTAACACACACACAAACACACACACACACACACACACACACACACACACATATATATATATATATATATATATATATATATATATATATATATATATATATATATATATATATATATATATATATATATATATATATATATATATGTATGTATACAAAAAACGATCTGATGTTGTTCATTTCAAACAAAACCACAAATAACGCTTGCAAAGCAACAGCCATTAGTAAAAAGCAAAGTAAGATGCGTTTATAGTGCTATCAATATGTACAGTGAGGACTAAATTTGGACCACGCACCTATCACATTTTCGCACATGTGAATTTAATCGGACACGCTTCAGTAACCATATAAGAAAACCCACTCACGTTGAGCTACCCAACCAGAACCATCCAAACCAGAAACAGTCAATAAAACCAGTCACGTTGAACCACCAAAACAGAACCACCCAAACCAGAAACAGTCAATAAAACCACTCACGTTGAACCACCCAACCAGAACCATCCAAACCAGAAACAGTCAATAAAACCAGTCACGTTGAACCACCCAATCAGAACCATCCAAACCAGAAACAGTCAATAAAACCAGTCACGTTGAACCACCCAACCAGAACCATCCAAACCAGAAACAGTCAATAAAACCAGTCACGTTGAACCACCCAACCAGAACCATCCAAACCAGAAACAGTCAATAAAACCAGTCACGTTGAACCACCCAAACAGAACCATCCAAACCAGAAACAGTCAATAAAACCAGTCACGTTGAACCACCCAACCAGAACCATCCAAACCAGAAACAGTCAATAAAACCAGTCTCGTTGAACCACCCAAACAGAACCATCCAAACCAGAAACAGTCAATAAAACCAGTCACGTTGAACCACCCAATCAGAACCATCCAAACCAGAAACAGTCAATAAAACCAGTCACGTTGAACCACCAAAACAGAACCACCCAATCAGTCAATAAAACCTGTCGCAAAGCATGTGAAAACCGTTCTACTAGTATAAAATTATCAGGATAAGCTCCCCATTATACGAACTGGTTAGGATAATACCACCGAACCAGAGAACCAGACAGATCCTGCTCCATATAACCAGTTCATTAGAACCAGCTTGAACCAGTGACTAGAACCAGTCCATGTATTCAAACCAACCTGCCATAACCAGCCCATGATAACCAGTGACTAGAACATGTTGACAAGAACCGCAGCAGAGGCGTAGCGAGGGGGGGGGGGCATATGTCCCCGGGCGCCGACCTTAGGGGGCGCCAAAATGGGTTGGAAAAAGTAATCGAAAGTTTGAGGGGGGGGGGGATGCAATTCGAAAGTTTGAGGGGAGGGGATGCAAATCAAAAGTTTGAGGGGTGGGGGGTGGGGTGCAAATCAAAAGTTTGAGGGGGGGGGCGTGCAAATCGAAAGTTTGTCCCCGGGAAGACTCGCTACGCCTCTGAACCGCAGAGAGCCTATAGTAACCAGTTGATCAGACAGCTGCAACCAGCCGGCCTGTTACGTAACATACAGCCCGGGGCTATGTGTGTTTGTATGGTGTGTGTGTGTGTGTTACTTCCTTCTAGGATGGGGATCAGAGATAGGGATAGGGAATGAAAGGGATCTTGACACAAGGGGAGGGAATCAAAGTTTCGGGATATTTTGCCCGATATTTATATTTATTGATCTGGATTAGTGGAAAAAAAAAAATATTCATTTAGGCACATTGTGACCCAGCGGTTTTTGAGAGGCTTTTCAACATCATTAGAAGCCGCCAAAACCGCACGAACCCTGTAGACAGCAGACGTTCATTAGCCCACAGGATTGTCTCGCAGAAGTCACTTAGTGCTCAGCAAAAGATACAGTTTATTTTGGCACAATATAGCCAGATTTCTATGAATTGAGTTCGTTAGTCATAATTTAGCCGGTACCGTTTTTCGAAGGAAATGAAATTATATTGCAATTGTTGTTTGGTGTAAAAAAAACAAAAAAACCCTCTCATTCCATTGACCTTTACCGTAAAATGTTAAACACGTAATGAGTCAGTCAATGCGACGTGGTGGCAACCCACGACCTCAAATGGTAGAAAAGCGTAAGGGTTGATTCCGGCGCGGGGCACGCTGGGTAAAAAAAATGATTAAAACGTTGACAAGATCTCGACTATTACCTGCTGTTGGCATACAGCTAAACCAAACTCGAACTTTTTTTTTGGCCGCTTTCCACCCACCCACCACCACCCCCTCTCCTGCTACTAGCCCTGCATCATGGCGGCCAGGCGAACCGGTGATAACGCAAAATGGGCACACGCTCAATCAGACCTCGACAACACAACAGCTGAGTGAGGGAGAGATACGGTGTCAGCGTACACGCGAAGCCAGTTTTTTTTTTAATCCGTACAAAAATCGTTTCGCTCTATTTACATTTATAATAATCTTAATTAAAGCGATTTTTTAAATTATTGAAATATTTGTGTTAATTAAAAGCGTACTGTTGGTAAATATAGCTAAACATGTGGAAATATATACACTGTGTGTTTGAGAATTATATCCAGGAAAGATGATTTAGTGTTATTCAATCCATCATTCATTATGGATAAGTGTGGATTATTTCTGAGCTGCCGTAATCGTTCGCCAGTGGATCTTAATGTGGGAAGAATGGAGCAGGTTTTCTCGTGTGTCCGCGTGTGTGTTTACAGTGTGGTGTTGTGTGTGCTCGTGTCGACGGCGCGTGCTGTGACCACGGACAGCGCAGGTTTGGTCACGCCTCTGACCCAGTACGATTCGATCCCGGGTCTGAGGCCGGACAACGACGAGGAGGTGAAGCTGGCGTACCCGGACTACGACCGGTTGTCCACGGACAGACCGGATGTGGCTCATGTGTTGGGTGAGTTGATGTGTTGCTAGGTAACGAGCGTCATCGACTGGCGTGCTCGACACGCCAGCGAACACAGCAACACAGCTGTGTCGTATGTAAACATAAATACAGTGAGGACAGGATTCGGCCTAACCTTTCTATAGAGCTTAGGGATTGTGTAGAGTGTAGATATTGTATGACACAGGGGGTGGGGGATGGGGGTTAAGGAACCTGAGTGAAGGTGGGGATGGGAGTAAGGAACCTGGTCCATCCAATGTTTCTGCCAGACTTTTTTCTCCGGGGTGGCACTTGAAATTTTCGGGGGGGGGGGGGGGGGCGTTATGTTGTGTTGTATGAGGTTAGGGGGGTATAGAGCAATATCACATAACACTATATTTAAAACTCTTTATTTCTATTTTCTCAAAATTTCTGCTGTTTAGAATAGTTAAAGGAATAGGTCGTCACAGAATGTTATCCGTTTATCTTGATCTATATATAGATCTAACATATATCACTTTGCGTTGATTTTGTTTGTCAAATGAAATCATAACACACATGTTCTCGAAATTATTTGACTCCCATAATTTATTTTTAAATCCAACCTTTTTTTAGGGTATCGAAATGCATAGTTAATCTTTGGGGTGAGGAAATGGTTTTTCAGAAATGCTACACATGCAGGGCTGTAGTTTATGGGCATGTTACATAACGTTAAAAGGGTACAAAATGTTTTTTTGTGTGTTGTGTATGCTATCCCAAATAAATGGGGGAAAAACACCATTCGACGTGTTGTAAATACATAAACTGGTGTGCTAATTGAAAAGGTTAAAGTTCAAGGTTGGGAGTGAGTAAGATAAACGAGGTTTGATTTTTGAAAAGTCAGGGTTGTTTAGAGGGGCCACTGCGATAGTTGAACTCAGTGTTTGGTTTAAGGTTACGTTAAATGTTTAGTTGCAGTGGTTATTTTTTTTTATGCTGCTGTCGTTCAGTGTGTTGTTGTCAGTGTCAGTTTGTGACAACTGGTGAGTGTAAGTAGAGGTCAAAGTGTAAATGTGAGTTGTAGAGGTCAAAGTGTAAATGTGAGTTGTAGAGGTCAAAATGTAAATGTGAGTTGTAGAGGTCAAAGTGTAAATGTGAGTTGTAGAGGTCAAAGTGTAAATGTGAGTTGTAGAGGTCAAAGTGTAAATGTGAGTTGTAGACGTCAAAGCTTAAATGTTGTTATGTGCTGTAAGGGCTACATTGTTGTTGTTGCTGTGTATTTTAAGGGCGTTGTTTCAGTCAATACACTTCACTCGACTTGTCCAGTGAAAGTACCATTATGAACTTGTTACAGTTAATAACTGTTGTTACCTGTGATCACGGTAGACCTATTATAAATAGCCAGCCTTTAATTTAACCCTAAAAAGAGCAACATCTGTCAATTAACTCCATATGTCACCAACCAGCATGTGCACCCCCCCCCCCCTACCCACGTGACAAGCTGTCACTTCATTAACCCACTCCAACCAAAGATCTCTCTTATTTTTTGCTGTTCAAATCTCCTTCGTTAGTTTTAGATTCCACTGCCTTTGAAAAATCAAATGAACAACGAAATAAGTAAAGAGATAAGATCTTGATGCTTGACCATATCTTTTTCTATACATTGTCTTGTGGTTTAAACATTTATTTTTTCTCTGGAAAGTAGCGCTGTATCGTCCACGAATTAAATTTTTGTGCCATTCTTATTCATTGATAGAGGTTACTAATTATATGTTATATGTGGACACTTTCTCAGACAATGTCAATTACATTATGTCAGACTATGAAGTGACATTATGTCAAACTTTGGCGGTGTCATTAGGTGACATTAAGCCAGACCATGTCAGAGCCAATATGTCAGACCATGTCAGAGCCAATATGTCAGACCATGTCAGTGCCAACATGTCAGTGCCAATTTGTCAGACCATGTCAGTGCCAACATGTCAGACCATGTCAGTGCCAACATGTCAGACTATCCCACCCGCCAGCAGTCCCGAATAACAATCACACGCCAATACGTCTACACACACACACTAGATGTGTGATTATGCTTGTGACGTCAACATATACATTTTGTATGTGCGTCTGTATGTCTGTGACGTGAACACATACACTTGTTATGTGCTGTTACTTGTGCTAGTATTTTTTAAACGATAACATGCATTCAATGATTGATTTTTAACATGCGTTCTTAGAGTCCCATCTATAATTACTGTAACTTCACTTTACAAAAATCTGTCAATGTAATGTTGGTAAGTAAAATATTCGACGGAAACGCTGTTACCGTATTTATCATAAAAAGAGACAAGGCGTCATAGTTTTAAAAGCGACCATAAGTAAGTAAAGTTCCCTTTCAAACCTGACGGTCTATGCGGCAAGTGAAGTAGAGTTCACTTGTTTCTGTGACCTCGGAATATGAAGGGATAGTGTGGTCGGCACTATGCCCAGCCGCCTTTACTTACACTCACGTGAGTTAGGTACCCATTACAGTTGGGTGGACTCAGGGACGGTCTACTGACTTGAATTCGAACTCGAGACTTACAGCTCTCTACCGCTAGACCACTCCGAAAGTGACCCATACATCCTGTTAACTTTTTCACAGACCGCTAAAACAAATGTTCTAACCACTATACTACATATCGTCCCTTTTGTCGGCGGCCCTGCGCTGATGTATGCAACATGTTACAGATTAGCACAGCCGCTCGCCCGGCGAGGGTTTTAAAGTCCCACCAAAAGAAAATCAATCCCCGACGACGTGACGTCAAAAGTTTATAAAAAAAGTTTATTTGTCCCACTTGAAGGCTGGTATCGGTTACAAAGTGCTAAGTGCATTCACATTGAGGGAAGAGTTTGTCGGTAACTCCTACAGATTCTTGCCACTAACTCCTACAGATTCTTACCACTAACTCCGACATATGCCTGCCACTAACTCCGACATATGCCTACTACTAACTCCTACAGATTCCTACCACTAACTCCTACAGATTCCTACCACTAACTCCGACATATGCCTGCCACTAACTCCGACATATGCCTACTACTAACTCCTACAGATTCCTGAACTAACTCCGACAGATACCCATTTGCCGATAAAACGACACACGATAACCATTGGACCACTCACCTGAAAGAATCAAGTTTCTGGCGTTAACGGAATCTGTCATCAAGTTTCTGGCATTAACGGAATCTGTCATCAAGTTTCTGGCATTAACGGAATCTGTCATCAAGTTTCTGGCATTAACGGAATCTGTCATCAAGTTTCTGGCATTAACGGAATCTGTCATCAAGTTTCTGGCATTAACGGAATTTGTCGTTCCAACATGGTTTCAGCCAAAAGCAGAAAATTGTACTAAAGTCCAAAGTACTGAAGAGGTTTTAAATAGATGTAAGACTAATTAATTTCTAGTTTAAAAATCATTAAAATTAACAATATGATTGTACAGGTCCATATGACTGTGCACGTCCATATGACTATGTATTCGTCCATATGACTGTACGACCATATGACTGTGTATACGTCCATCTGTATACATCCGCATAACTGTATATGTCCATATGACTGTACATTCATGTGACTGTATACGTCCATGTGTGCACTTGCATATGACTGTATATGACCATTTGACTGTGTATACGTCCAAATATCCACGTGCATATATTTGTTGACACGTGCATATAACTGTGTGCACATGAGTATAACTGTGTGCACGTGAATATAACCGTGTGCACGTGAGTATAACTGTGTGCACGTGAGTATAACTGTGTGCACGTGAGTATTACTGTGTGCATGTGAGTACCGTGTGCACGTGCATATAACTGTGTGCACGTGAGTATAACTGTGTGCACGTGAGTATAACTGTGCACGTGCATATAACACCGCCGTCTACACACTAGCCCAACAGTTTCCAGACAAACGAAGCCGCCGGGACTCTCTGACGTTCCGTTTAATTATGCATGGACTTAATTAGGGTCTATTGTTTATCCACCGTGTCTCGTCCATAAGCCTTGGGGCGTGGGCGTTGGATCAACTCCCATGGAATAAAACCCCACATTGCAACATGCTTTGATTGTATCATTTTAAAAGTTGTAAAAGTTGAACTATTGATGACTTACACGAGTGATTGCTATCATTATACGTTTAAAATCAAGCTCACAGGAACAAACATAGTAACTGGCTAAACTAGATGTGTATTATTAATGCAGGGGTCGCCAAACTACGGCCCGCTGGCCAGATACGCCCGCGAGGCCCTCCCATCCGGCTCGTGGAGATCTTTCCAGAGGCGTAGCGAGGGGGGGGGGGGCGGGGGGTACGGATCGCACCTGTGTGACACCATTTAAGGGGGTGCCACCAAGGCAAAAAATAGCAAAATATATAGAGAAAAATTTGAAGGGGGGGGGGGGGGGTGTAAATCGAATGAAAGTTTGAGGGGGGGGGGGGTGTGCAATGCAAATCGAAAGTTTGTGGAGGGGGGGGGGTGCAAATCGAAATTTGAAAGTTTGTCCCCGGGAAGGGTCGCTACGCCTCTGGGGGGGTGACACCATCAAGTGCCGCTACGGGTGACACCCGGCCTCGCTACGCCACTGGATCTTTCTGTTTACGTAAAAAAATCAGAAAATTTACGTGTATCCTGCCAAGATCAGCTGTCGCTTAAGCGGACGTTTTTAATAATTAATTTAACAGGAGACTTGATTTATCCACTTGTCTTGGTAAATAGGGACTTTTAACAAAATTATTATTTTTTTTTAATTATCTCTTGACACGTCAAGACATAAAAAAAAAATATTTCGACAGCATCGTTTTGATCACGCAACACAACGACATGGAGAATTGTAATTAGCATAAAAATGGTTCGCCAGTCGTCATATGGCCGAACGTTCCATTACAATCAGGTGGACAGAATGCGTGAGAGACCTCGGGAAAACAACTCGTGTTAATAGAATTGATGCTGTTATGGATATTATAATACCTAATGGCGAGCCCATTTTCTAGTCTTTAATGCTAAATGTATTCGCTGTGTCTACACCATTGCATACGTACATACATATATCGATAATATAGCCATTTATATGTTGGCATAAATATGTACCATATATTTATTGGATATATAACTGTACATTTATACATATATATAGTATACACTAAATTGTATTTATAGGCCTATATGCCCACAGTATATAATCTAAAATATAAATTCATTGTTTACAAATATACACAATATACATGACAATTATACTCCATATAATATAGACACACACTATATATATATATATATATATATATATATATATATATATATATATATATATATATATATATATATATATGTATATACATACTATATATATAAGACAGCATATTTTGTGGAAGCAAAGTTAAGTGCAGTAACTTCCCCTAACAATTTGCAGTTAATTCCCAGTTTAAAAAAAATGATTAAATCTATTGACATCAGTGTGAATTGAATGTGCGCAGTGACACAGATATGAACCCAAGACTTTCCTTCTGTGTTTGCATTTACTAATGATTTAATACTTTCTGTACCATTAAACATGCAACTATATTATTCCCTCAGCTGTAGTAGCTAGTCCAGCAATTAATTAGCACATGGCATGCGCCCACGCATTGATTAGTATAAATTATAGTGACAAGCAGCAATAGATCACGTGATTTGAACTCGGTACAACTCTCCCATTAACCCTGAGTTTCCCAGGATGGTTAGCAGAACACATTAATCTATTTTTAGATTTCTGGTAATTTCGTAAGCACTAGATCAACTAAATAAAGACACACACACACACTAACACACACACACATTTCCTCATCCCACCCAACCCCGCAACCAACCCGGCCCCAACCATCTTGCCACCTACACCTAACTCCACCCCCCCCCCCCCGCCCCATCTCAAATACATCCCCACTACGGGAACGAGTTGAACCATGACTTAGGGAAGTTTTTACAAAAATAAAAAAATGAAAGTGGAAGTAAAATGACGGAAGAAGAATGTTTATTATTTAGCGTCTACTTAATTTTGCATTGAAAGTATGGATAATCCTTATATTATGTTATATTGAATACATACTAATTTTATTATTATGTACAGTTATAACTATAATATTTCTATTTTGGGCATATTAAGTGGGTATTTGAATTAACATATTTCAGTGTCTGTTTCACCTAAGTGAAATGGTGTACGAATAAATTCTGGTGACATAGTGTTACAAAGTTCAATGTCTACAGGTTTCATCAGTGTGGGTAGAACGTGTTATAGTGCTTTGGTTTCATATCTAAGTCTTCGAGTTTATAGGCCCAAGGGTGTGTTTAACTGTGGAGGAATTGTGTCAGTGCTTGAATAGAAGTCAATGTTCAGAGGTGTCAACGTGTCTAAGTTCTTGAATTATTTTTTCCCCAATAAAGTTCATATTTCATCTGTAAACGTAAGTTGATATTAATTTCAAAGCCCAAATAGAACTGACAAGATCACAGCCCAAAATAATCAAACAGATCACACATCCCCAAAGAGAACTCAAAAGATCACAAACCCCCAAAGAGAACTCAAAAGATCACATACCCAAAAGAGAACTCAAAAGATCACATACCCCCAAAAAATAACTGTATCGATAACATCACCTAATAACAAATATAAAAACGTGTCGTTGTTTTGCTAAATCTCCACATTCCACAATAAACCAACAGATAATAATTATCTGATTTTCTTTGACGTAACTCCATTTGCCTTTCTTCTGATTTTTTTTTTTTAATTCCCAAAAGATAATTATCCTCAACGAGCTCTTCCCCACAATAACAATAAAAAAATAGGAAACATATTTTGTTATTTAAGAGAAATCTGAGAGACAGAACAGATATCTAATTTTTATCGTCACACATGTATAAAAAAATTCCTAAAATAGGAAATTTTTAAATTTTGGTGATCCTTAAACAATTGAGTTGCGTAAAAAAAAGTTTTACAGTTTAGAATTTGTCATTGTAACCCCGATGTTGTGAATAACAGGACATGTAACAAATCTAACTGTGATTTTTTACAAGGCATGTAACAGATCCAGTGGCGGAACTAGAAAAACAGGGCCACCCCGCAAAAAATTTTTTTTAGGCCCCCATATATATATATATATATATATATATATATATATATATATATATATATATATATATATATATATATATATGCAAATACATAATACGAACATAGGATACTCATTGCTGTCCTGTTCGGGATTTGAAAAACATCAATAAAAAAAATTTCAACATCATGTCATGTGTGTAAGTGCATAAGCGTGTTTTGTGAACATCAGTTTTAATTAATTTTTGACAGAAGCCGTCTTATCATACTGTCGGTCAAAATAATATAAAATATGAAAGCTTTGTATAAGTAATGGTGTCTCGTGTTATGTTTATTTTTATGTTTATTCTTGAAGTTATATTATTAATGTTTAAAATATTATTGATTTAATACATTTCAATACACTTAACTTTTATAAAATATTATTCTTTAGTAATTACTTATAAAAAATAATAATTAAGAGAAGTAATTGCTTTTTAATTTGTTTAGTACAAATCTATTAAAAGGAGCTTATGATCACCCCTATTTGACTATTTTTTTAAAAAGGGAAATAAGTCATGGAAGTGGTTTGAACATTTGCTTATCTTTGATAAGTTTAATTGTAGGAGAAAGACTCGGCTTTCAAAGTTGTTTAAAAACAAAGGGAAAAAGAAGAAACAGGAGCGTGGGGTGGTGTATATAGAATAAAGATAATACAACCGCAGCTACGGTAATTTTTGACAAAACAACCATCAAGTCAAAAATGAAAGAAAATTTACTTTTTTTTAACTATAAAAAGATTTATTATGGTCGGCTCTGGGCCCCTAAATGGCGTGGGCCCCCCCGCATTGCGGGGTCTGGCGGCACTGTAGTTCCGCCCCTGAACAGATCTGATTGTACCTTGTAGCATGACATACAACAGATCTGACTGTACCTTGTAACATGACATGTAACAAATCTAACTGTAACTTGTAACATGACACATAACAGATCTGATTGTACCTTGTAACATGACATGCAACAAATCTTGTAACAAAGCTAACTGTAACTTGATCTATCACTGTTCTGTTCAGAAATTCAACATCACCTAGCCGCCATGGTGTAATCTGATACTACGTTTTAATCAACATATTGCTCTCCCTTTGTTCTATTTGGACGGTACCTGGTGGGTTCAATCAGCGGCCTGTACAGGGGACAGTCTGGCACCGACACCACGGGGCAGACACCAGGATTGTGTTTGTCTGGGGTGGGGGAGGTACAACACAAAGGGCGATAATTTGTCTACACAAGGCGTGGGTGGGGTTAAATAAAATGACGGTAGTAAAAGCAAGAATTCAAGGGCTAGTTTATTATTTTTTGGAGTCCCCTGGGGAATATGAAGGCAAATGTTTATCTGTTCTTTAAACTTTTTGATTGGTTATTATTGTCTAGAGAGAGTGTGGGCTGTGTAAAACGGTTATGGATATTAGATTAGATCGAGATTGGATGCAGACACTGTAGAGGTGTAGAGTAGATGTTAGTTTATGTGAGATTTACACATAAAGAAGAAAAAAAAAAGAAAAAAAAAGACAGAGTAGAGAATTTTGTCCCAGCTGTTTCATAAACCTGCAGCTCAGAGCTTATGAGCTTTACATTAGTTTATACGGCTCTGTCAGAGTTGAAATGCGACTAAATTTTTTTGATTTAATAACCTACCGTAAAACGGATGGGGTCAAGAGTATATCAAACTTGGATATAAAATATCAGATTTTTAGGAGGATACTTTAATAATAAAAAGCTTTTTTTTTTTAAAAAAAAATTATGAGATAGTCGACTGCTGTGTTGATCTTGAAGCTTGTCAAATTTTGTTTAGCTCCACTTACAATCATGGTCTTTGTGGTAATCAGAATTCTATAGGAAGATAAAAAAAATTATATAAAACACGAATCGAACACATACATTACTTCAAATGTAACCTTAAAAAACTGAATTAAGGAAATTGATTATTTTTAGGTTCTTCCCGGTTTGATCTGCATAGGTGATGTGACAAAAATTATTGTCTTTAGTGTGAGAGAAAAATCATTTTCTTTAATATGAGAAAAAATCATTGTCTTTAATGTGAGAAAATATCATGTGTGAAAAATATTTGTATTTGATGTTAAAACCCCAACCCTAAACTAAACATATTCGACTCAGTCCTTATACCTTCCACCCCCCCCCCCCGCTACTGGTTCTCTGTTCACGTATTCTGATCACGCCTGGTCACATGACCCATCCCGGCCAATGGAAATCATGGATACACTAACTGTTGTTGCTCCCCCCTCCCACACACACCCCTGCCCCACTCTCAGTGTGAGTGGGATACCAGGGACACTCAGTCTCCCATAGCAACCTGCCAATGCACGGACCTTCCCCGGGCCAGAAATGGACGTTCACGTGCGAACAGAATTGATGTTTATTTTTTTCTTTCAAGTTGGGGCTGGCCCAGCATGATACGGGATCCGGGTCACCCACGTGATACGGGAAAACAGATTTCAAGCGATAGTGGGGGGTGGTGGGGGGGGGGGGTGGGGGTGTCAATGCCGGAAAATGGCGCCCACGTTTATGCTAATGGGGAACTTGACCCTGACCTCCAAGTCCAAACATGACCACCGTTTATTTCGCGCCCGATTCACTGATGATTAGCACCTCAGTGACGCACGAGTCATTGATGATTGGCACCTCAGTGACGCGTGAGTCACCCATGACTAGCACCTGACTGGGGATCGGCGTGGTTGGGTCGGTAAAGCTCATGGTTGTTAAACCGATAAGTCCCGAGTTCGAACCCCCGGGATGATGAGGCCCGATAGCTGGGGACAGTAGGCCATCTAGGAGATAAAACTCCAAAATTAAGCAACTGCTGCCTTGTAGTTTGTTCTTGGTTGGACAAATGTTATGAAAGCAAATCCAAACTTAAAATCAGGCTGAAATATTAGTTAACTAGGCATACTGCCTAGCTTCGCTTAGGTTTTCAAAAACATTTGATAATTTGAATACTAATTATTTGGTGATGGATGAGGTGTGGAGTGCTTAAATTTAAACAGTAATGCTAATTTTAGAGAAGATGTTGTATGTTGTTTAACAATCGGTTTCAGAGCAAAAATTAGAAAGTACGCAATTTATAACTAAAATGGAATTAGAAATACAGAGGTTCCATTAACAGTATATCTCATAATTTATATTACATTGACTTTAAAAATTAATTTTTTATTTAATTATGATACGTAACTTAATTAACAACTTATTAGGTTTAAAACAAATGTTATACGTTGTCGTTTTCTGTTTCTGTTTAAAATAGTATACAATTATTTGAAAAATAATTATTATAAAGGTTACCTCCCTTGAAAATGGACCGAATGACGTATTTTTTTGTTTACTTTTTTTAAAAACAGTTACAATGCTTATATTAAAAAATTGATATATGAACATATTTAACGACTACAATGGATTTTTCCGACGTGAATAACGTTTTTTTTTTTGTTACCCTCCAGGGTCGGTCTACGACCTCAAATAATATTAAGGGGATCGTTCGTCAATTTATTTATATATATCTCATATAAGGAGAATTTCACTCGCGGTCATCTTTTAGCCCTGCTCGAGGGCTTGAGTCTGACCAACAGTTTTTCCATACGCCTAGTCAGCTATAGAAGTGTATGCAAAACATTAGCTTGATGTACAGAGGTTAAGTAACCTAAAACTTGTGTTGGAAATTCCCTGTTTTTCCCATAAAATACAAAGATTATATAGGGAAATACAACTGGTCAGTTTTGACCCCTTTACGAAGTTTTCCCAGATATGCCGAGTTTTTTGTGACACCCCCAGGCGTTCTCCTACCACCTCACAAAATTTCAAGGGGGGTCGTCGGAGGAAATTTTTTTTCGTAATATAGCTCATATAATGAGAATTTCACTCGCGGTCACTTTTTAGCCCTCGTCGAGGGCTTTGAGTCAAACTGACAGTTTTCCCTAAAGTTCAAGCCATTGTCCTAAACGTATGCAAAAAATTAGCCGGATATACTGAGTTTAAGTACCCTAAAGTCTGCGTTGAAATGACCCTCTGTTTTCCCCATAAAATACAAAGATTACATAGGGAAATACGACTGGTCAGTTTTGACCCGTTTCCCGATTTTTCCCAGACATGGCAAGTTTTTTTTTGACACCCCCAGGCATTCTCCTACCACCTCACAAAATTTCAAGGGGGGTCGTCGGAGGAAATTTTTTTTCGTAATATAGCTCATATAATGAGAATTTCACTCGCGGTCACTTTTTAGCCCTCGTCGAGGGCTTTGAGTGTAACCGACAGTTTTCCCTAAAGGTCAAGCCATTGACCTAGGAGCATGCAAAAAATTAGCCAGATATACTGAGCTTAAGTACCCTAAAGTCTGCGTTGAAATGACCCTCGGTTTTTCCCATAAAATACAAAGATTATATAGGGAAATACAACTGGTCAGTTTTGACCGCTTTACGAAGTTTTCCCAGATATGCCGAGTTTTTTGTGACACCCCTAGGTGTTCTTCTACCACCTCACAAAATATCAAGGGGGGTCGTCGGAGGAAATTTTTTTTCGTAATAGAGCTCATATAAAGAGAATTTCACTCGCGGTCACTTTTTAGCCCTCGTCGAGGGCTTTGAGTGTAACCGACAGTTTTCCCTAAAGGTCAAGCCATTGACCTAGGAGCATGCAAAAAATTAGCCAGATATACTGAGCTTAAGTACCCTAAAGTCTGCGTTGAAATGACCCTCTGTTTTTCCAATAAAATACAAAGATTATATAGGGAAATACAACTGGTCAGTTTTGACCGCTTTACGGAGTTTTCCCAGATATGCCGAGTTTTTTGTGACACCCCTAGGTGTTCTTCTACCACCTCACAAAATATCAAGGGGGGTCGTCGGAGGAAAATTTTTTTCGTAATATAGCTCATATAAAGAGAATTTCACTCGCGGTCACTTTTTAGCCCTCGTCGAGGGTTTTGAGTGTAACCGACAGTTTTCCCTAAAGGTCAAGCCATTGACCTAAGAGCATGCAAAAAATTAGCCAGATATACTGAGCTTAAGTACCCTAAAGTCTGCGTTGAAATGACCCTCTGTTTTTCCCATAAAATACAAAGATTATATAGGGAAATACAACTGGTCAGTTTTGACCGCTTTACGAAGTTTTCCCAGATATGCCGAGTTTTTTGTGACACCCCTAGGTGTTCTTCTACCACCTCACAAAATATCAAGGGGGGTCGTCGGAGGAAATGTTTTTCGTAATAGAGCTCATATAATGAGAATTTCACTCGCGGTCACTTTTTAGCCCTCGTCGAGGGCTTTGAGTGTAACCGACAGTTTTCCCTAAAGGTCAAGCCATTGACCTAGGAGCATGCAAAAAATTAGCCAGATATGCTGAGTTTAAGTACCCTAAAGTCTGCGTTGAAATGACCCTCTGTTTTTCCCATAAAATACAAAGATTATATAGGGAAATACAACTGGTCAGTTTTGACCGCTTTACGAAGTTTTCCCAGATATGCCGAGTTTTTTGTGACACCCCTAGGTGTTCTTCTACCACCTCACAAAATATCAAGGGGGGTCGTCGGAGGAAATTTTTTTTCGTAATAGAGCTCATATAATGAGAATTTCACTCGCGGTCACTTTTTAGCCCTCGTCGAGGGTTTTGAGTGTAACCGACAGTTTTCCCTAAAGGTCAAGCCATTGACCTAGGAGCATGCAAAAAATTAGCCAGATATACTGAGCTTAAGTACCCTAAAGTCTGCGTTGAAATGACCCTCGGTTTTTCCCATAAAATACAAAGATTATATAGGGAAATACAACTGGTCAGTTTTGACCGCTTTACGAAGTTTTCCCAGATATGCCGAGTTTTTTGTGACACCCCTAGGTGTTCTTCTACCACCTCACAAAATATCAAGGGGGGTCGTCGGAGGAAATTTTTTTTCGTAATAGAGCTCATATAAAGAGAATTTCACTCGCGGTCACTTTTTAGCCCTCGTCGAGGGCTTTGAGTGTAACCGACAGTTTTCCCTAAAGGTCAAGCCATTGACCTAGGAGCATGCAAAAAATTAGCCAGATATGCTGAGTTTAAGTACCCTAAAGTCTGCGTTGAAATGACCCTCTGTTTTTCCCATAAAATACAAAGATTATATAGGGAAATACAACTGGTCAGTTTTGACCGCTTTACGAAGTTTTCCCAGATATGCCGAGTTTTTTGTGACACCCCTAGATGTTCTTCTACCACCTCACAAAATATCAAGGGGGGTCGTCGGAGGAAATTTTTTTTCGTAATAGAGCTCATATAAAGAGAATTTCACTCGCGGTCACTTTTTAGCCCTCGTCGAGGGCTTTGAGTGTAACCGACAGTTTTCTTTAAAGGTCAAGCCATTGACCTAGGAGCATGCAAAAAATTAGCCAGATATGCTGAGTTTAAGTACCCTAAAGTCTGCGTTGAAATGACCCTCTGTTTTCCCCATAAAATACAAAGATTATATAGGGAAATACGACTGGTCAGTTTTGACCCATTTCCCGATTTTTCCCGGACATGGCGAGTTTTTTGTGACACCCCAAGGCGTTCTCCTACCACCTCACAAAATTTCAAGGGGGGTCGTCGGAGGAAATTTTTTTTCGTAATATAGCCCATATAAGGCGCCGGTCAGTCGAGGTCAGTTTTGACCCCCTGTCCGTAGACTTTTCGGCCAACCGTCACCGGCCTTCGTGTTCTATCGGCCGAAGGCACCATCGTGCCAAATTTGACGCGCCTGCGGCGCCGGGAAGTGCCCTATCGGGCACCCGACCACTTTGCTTTATATATATAGACTAGGCATACTGCCTAGCTTCGCTTAGGTTTTTAAAAAACATCTGAGAATTTGAATACTTAATTATTTAGCGATGGATTGGGTGTGGAGTGCTTTAATAAGTTGAATTTAAACAGTAATGCTAACTTTAGAAAAAACATGTTTTTGTTCGTCATTTATATGCAGCTCAAAGTGAATTTTTGGAAAGTACGCAATGTATAACTAAAATGGAATTAGAACTACACAGGCTTCATGAACATTATATCTCATAGTTTATATTACATTGCCTTTTAAAATTAATTAATTAATTTAATTAGGATACTTAACTACATTAACAACTTAATTTTGTGCTAAAACAAATGCTATACTTCGTCATTTTCTGTTTCTGTTTAAAATAGTATACAATTATTTGAAAAATAATAATTTTAAAAACGTTACCTCCCTTGAAAACTGAACGTATGACGTATGTCATTGTTTACTTATATTGTTTACTTATATAAGAAATTACGTTATATGAACATATTTAACGACTATAATGGCTGTTTCCGACGGGAATAAAGTTTTTTTTGTTACCCTCCAGGGTCGGTCTACGACGTCACATAATATTAAGGGGATCGTTCGTCAATTTATTTATATATATATCTCATATAATGAGAATTTCACTCAAGACCATCTTTTAGCCCTCGTCGAGGGCTTTGAGTCTGACCAACAGTTTTTCCATACGGCCTAGTCATCTATAGTAGTGTATGCAAAAACTTAGCATGATGTACAGACATTAAGTAACCTAAAAATTGTGTTAAAATTTCCCTGTTTTTCCCATAAAATACAAAGATTATATAGGGAAATACAACTGGTCAGTTTTGACCCCTTTACGAAGTTTTCCCAGATATGCCGAGTTTTTTGTGACACCCTAAGGCGTTCTCCTACCACCTCACAAAATATCAAGGGGGGTCGTCGGAGGAATTTTTTTTTCGTAATAGAGCTCATATAAAGAGAATTTCACTCGCGGTCACTTTTTAGCCCTCGTCGAGGGCTTTGAGTGTAACCGACAGTTTTCCCTAAAGTTCAAGCCATTGTCCTAGGAACATGCCAAAAATTAGCCAGATATACTGAGATTAAGTACCCTAAAGTCTGCGTTGAAATGACCCTCTGTTTTTCCCATAAAATACAAAGATTATATAGGGAAATACAACTGGTCAGTTTTGACCGCTTTACGAAGTTTTCCCAGATATGCCGAGTTTTTTGTGACACCCCTAGGTGTTCTTCTACCACCTCACAAAATATCAAGGGGGGTCGTCGGAGGAAATTTTTTTTCGTAATAGAGCTCATATAAAGAGAATTTCACTCGCGGTCACTTTTTAGCCCTCGTCGAGGGCTTTGAGTAAGACCGACAGGTCTGCCCTACGGTCAAGCCATTTTCCTATAAACATGCCAAAAATTAGCCAGATGTAAAGAGGGTTAGTGCTCTAAAGTCTGCGTTGAAATGACCCTCTGTTTTTCCCATAAAATACAAAGATTATATAGGGAAATACAACTGGTCAGTTTTGACCCCTTTACGAAGTTTTCCCAGATATGCCGAGTTTTTTGTGACACCCCAAGGCGTTCTCCTACCACCTCACAAAATATCAAGGGGGGTCGTCGGAGGAAAATTTTTTTCGTAATAGAGCTCATATAAAGAGAATTTCACTCGCGGTCACTTTTTAGCCCTCGTCGAGGGCTTTGAGTCAAACCGACAGTTTTCCCTAAAGGTCAAGCCATTAACCTAAGAGTATGCAAAAAAATTAGCCAGATATACTGAGCTTAAGTACCCTAAAATCCGCGTTAAAATGACCCTCTGTTTTTCCCATAAAATACAAAGATTATATAGGGAAATACAACTGGTCAGTTTTGACCCCTTTACGAAGTTTTCCCAGATATGCCGAGTTTTTTGTAACACCCTAAGGCGTTCTCCTACCACCTCACAAAATATCAAGGGGGGTCGTCGGAGGAAATTTTTTTTCGTAATAGAGCTCATATAAAGAGAATTTCACTCGCGGTCACATTTTAGCCCTCGTCGAGGGCTTTGAGTCAAACCGACTGCTTTCCTTAAAGGTCAAGCCATTTACCTATAAGCATGCCAAACATTAGCCAGATGTAAAGAGGGTTAGTGCCCTAAAGTCTGCGTTGAAATGACCCTCTGTTTTTCCCATAAAATACAAAGATTATATAGGGAAATACAACTGGTCAGTTTTGACCCCTTTACGAAGTTTTCCCAGATATGCCGAGTTTTTTTTGACACCCCAAGGCGTTCTCCTACCACCTCACAAAATATCAAGGGGGGTCGTCGGAGGAAAAATTTTTTCGTAATAGAGCTCATATAAAGAGAATTTCACTCGCGGTCACTTTTTAGCCCTCGTCGAGGGCTTTGAGTCAAACCGACAGTTTTCCCTAAAGGTCAAGCCATTAACCTAAGAGTATGCAAAAAAATTAGCCAGATATACTGAGCTTAAGTACCCTAAAATCCGCGTTAAAATGACCCTCTGTTTTTCCCATAAAATACAAAGATTATATAGGGAAATACAACTGGTCAGTTTTGACCCCTTTACGAAGTTTTCCCAGATATGCCGAGTTTTTTGTGACACCCTAAGGCGTTCTCCTACCACCTCACAAAATATCAAGGGGGGTCGTCGGAGGAAATTTTTTTTCGTAATAGAGCTGATATAAAGAGAATTTCACTCGCGGTCATTTTTTAGCCCTCGTCGAGGGCTTTGAGTGAGACCGACAGGTCTGCCCTACGGTCAAACCATTTTCCTATAAACATGCCAAACATTAGCCAGATGTAAAGAGGGTAAGTGCCCTAAAATCCCATTTGAAATGACCCTCCGTTTTTCCCATAAAATACAAAGATTATATAGGGAAATACGACTGGTCAGTTTTGACCCATTTCCCGATTTTTCCCGGACATGGCGAGTTTTTTGTGACACCCCAAGGCGTTCTCCTACCACCTCACAAAATATCAAGGGGGGTCGTCGGAGGAAATTTTTCTTCGTAATAGAGCTCATATAAAGAGAATTTCACTCGCGGTCACTTTTTAGCCCTCGTCGAGGGCTTTGAGTAAGACCGACAGGTCTGCCCTACGGTCAAGCCATTTACCTTTAAACATGCCAAAAATTAGCCAGATGTAAACAGGGTAAGTGCCCTAAAATCCGTTTTGAAATGACCCTCTGTTTTTCCCATAAAATACAAAGATTATATAGGGAAATACGACTGGTCAGTTTTGACCCATTTCCCGATTTTTCCCGGACATGGCGAGTTTTTTGTGACACCCCAAGGTGTTCTCCTACCACCTCACAAAATTTCAAGGGGGGTCGTCGGAGGAAATTTTTTTTCGTAATATAGCCCATATAAGGCGCCGGTCAGTCGAGGTCAGTTTTGACCCCTTCTCCGTAGACTTTTCGGCCAACCGTCACCAGCCTTCGTGTTCTATTGCCCGAAGGCACCATCGTGCCAAATTTGACGCGCCTGCGGCGCCGGGAAGTGCCCTATCGGGCACTTGACCACTTTGCTTTATATATATAGACTAGGCATACTGCCTAGCTTCGCTTAGGTTTTTAAAAAAACATTTGAGAATTTGAATACTTAATTATTTAGCGATGGATTGGGTGTGGAGTGCTTTAATAACTTTAATTTAAACAGTAATGCTAATTTTAGAAAATAATGTTTTTGTTCGTCATTTACATTCCGTTCTTGGAGAATATCTGGAAAGTACGCAATGTATAACTAAAATGGAATTATAGAACTACACAGGTTTCATGAACAGTATATCTCATAGTTTATATTACACTGCCTTTTGAAATTTATTAATTTATTTAATTAGGTTACTTAACTAAATTAACAACTTAATTTTGTACTAAAACAAATGCTATACTTCGTCATTTTCTGTATCTGTTTAAAATAGTATTCAATTATTTGAAAAATAATAATTTTAAAAACGTTACCTCCCTTGAAAACTGAACGTATGACGTATGTCATTGTTTACTTATATTGTTTGCTTATATAAGAAATTACGTTATATGAACATATTTAACGACTATAATGGCTGTTTCCGACGGAAATAAATTTTTTTTGTTACCCTCCATGGTCGGTCTACGACGTCACATAATATTAAGGGGATCGTTCGTCAATTTATTTATATATATATCTCATATAAGGAGAATGTCACTCAAGATCATCTTTTAGCCCTCGTCGAGGGCTTTGAGTCTGACCAACAGTTTTTCCATACGGCCTAGTCATCTATAGTAGTGTATGCAAAAACTTAGCATGATGTACAGTCATTAAGTAACCTAAAAATTGTGTTAAAATTTCCCTGTTTTTCCCATAAAATACAAAGATTATATCGGGAAATACAACTGGTCAGTTTTGACCGCTTTACGAAGTTTTCCCAGATATGCCGAGTTTTTTGTGACACCCCTAGGTGTTCTTCTACCACCTCACAAAATATCAAGGGGGGTCGTCGGAGGAAATTTTTTTTCGTAATAGAGCTCATATAAAGAGAATTTCACTCGCGGTCACTTTTTAGCCCTCGTCGAGGGTTTTGAGTGTAACCGACAGTTTTCCCTAAAGGTCAAGCCATTGACCTAGGAGCATGCAAAAAATTAGCCAGATATACTGAGCTTAAGTACCCTTAAGTCTGCGTTGAAATGACCCTCTGTTTTTCCCATAAAATACAAAGATTATATAGGGAAATACAACTGGTCAGTTTTGACCCCTTTACGAAGTTTTCCCAGATATGCCGAGTTTTTTGTGACACCCCTAGGTGTTATTCTACCACCTCACAAAATATCAAGGGGGGTCGTCGGAGGAATTTTTTTTCGTAATAGAGCTCATATAAAGAGAATTTCACTCGCGGTCACTTTTTAGCCCTCGTCGAGGGTTTTGAGTGTAACCGACAGTTTTCCCTAAAGGTCAAGCCATTGACCTAGGAGCATGCAAAAAATTAGCCAGATATACTGAGCTTAAGTACCCTTAAGTCTGCGTTGAAATGACCCTCTGTTTTTCCCATAAAATACAAAGATTATATAGGGAAATACAACTGGTCAGTTTTGACCGCTTTACGAAGTTTTCCCAGATATGCCGAGTTTTTTGTGACACCCCTAGGTGTTCTTCTACCACCTCACAAAATATCAAGGGGGGTCGTCGGAGGAATTTTTTTTTCGTAATAGAGCTCATATAAAGAGAATTTCACTCGCGGTCACTTTTTAGCCCTCGTCGAGGGCTTTGAGTGTAACCGACAGTTTTCCCTAAAGGTCAAGCCATTGTCCTAGGAGCATGCAAAAAATTAGCCAGATATACTGAGCTTAAGTACCCTAAAGTCTGCGTTGAAATGACCCTCTGTTTTTCCCATAAAATACAAAGATTATATAGGGAAATACAACTGGTCAGTTTTGACCGCTTTACGAAGTTTTCCCAGATATGCCGAGTTTTTTGTGACACCCCTAGGTGTTCTTCTACCACCTCACAAAATATCAAGGGGGGTCGTCGGAGGAAATTTTTTTTCGTAATAGAGCTCATATAAAGAGAATTTCACTCGCGGTCACTTTTTAGCCCTCTTCGAGGGCTTTGAGTGTAACCGACAGTTTTCCCTAAAGGTCAAGCCATTGACCTAGGAGCATGCAAAAAATTAGCCAGATATACTGAGCTTAAGTACCCTAAAGTCTGCGTTGAAATGACCCTCTGTTTTTCCCATAAAATACAAAGATTATATAGGGAAATACAACTGGTCAGTTTTGACCCCTTTACGAAGTTTTCCCAGATATGCCGAGTTTTTTGTGACACCCTAAGGCGTTCTGCTACCACCTCACAAAATATCAAGGGGGGTCGTCGGAGGAAATTTTTTTTCGTAATAGAGCTCATATAAAGAGAATTTCACTCGCGGTCACTTTTTAGCCCTCGTCGAGGGCTTTGAGTAAGACCGACAGGTCTGCCCTACGGTCAAGCCATTTTCCTATAAACATGCCAAAAATTAGCCAGATGTAAACAGGGTAAGTGCCCTAAAATCCGTTTTGAAATGACCCTCTGTTTTTCCCATAAAATACAAAGATTATATAGGGAAATACGACTGGTCAGTTTTGACCCATTTCCCGATTTTTCCCGGACATGGCGAGTTTTTTGTGACACCCCAAGGTGTTCTCCTACCACCTCACAAAATTTCAAGGGGGGTCGTCGGAGGAAATTTTTTTTCGTAATATAGCCCATATAAGGCGCCGGTCAGTCGAGGTCAGTTTTGACCCCTTCTCCGTAGACTTTTCGGCCAACCGTCACCGGCCTTCGTGTTCTATTGCCCGAAGGCACCATCGTGCCAAATTTGACGCGCCTGCGGCGCCGGGAAGTGCCCTATCGGGCACTTGACCACTTTGCTTTATATATATAGATTACCTATATGGCACATAACAGGTTGATACGTAAAGCTTACAAGTGTTGGAGGAATTACCGTCCAACATTACAATTAAAAACGAAGAAGAAGAACACCTGAATGAGGCATGAGTCAATGACGATTGAAATATGACGAGTCACTAATTAGTCACTTGACTGACGCATGAGTCACTGAAGATGCGTCACTGAAGACTAGCACCTGACTCATTTCTTACTTTTGTCACCTACACACCACCGTTCTGAGCGCAAGTTCCAGACAATTTTTCTCACTGTTGGTGTGCTTTAAAACAGTATGTCGCTACACAGCTGTGTGGAAAGCTGTGAGAAATATTCCCGACTGTTAAAATATTCCCGACAGTTACAAATATGACCCATCTGTGCCTTCTCTACGCCCTCCCCCTCAATCTCTGACACCAAGACTAGAACTCTGAAACTCCCTTTATATAACAACCAGTGCTCCGAAAGTCCTGAATCTCCTCAGTCAAGTTCTTCACATCTTTGTTGGTACACCCAGCAACAATTTAACACCCCCAAGTCGTTTCTAGTCTTCTAGCGGTCAGGGTAAGAGCAAACACACACGCACACACACACACACACACACACACAAGCACACATACACACACAGCACACACACACACACAAACACATGCACGCACGCACAAAACACACACAAAACCATACCTTGCTAATCTATTGGCCAGGTAAATAGCAGACACATAATTTACTTTTACTTTACTCATAAAAATGTTTATGTTTTGTACCACGAGTATAAATCTCTCATACTCGAAATTACCGTAAAATTTGAGAAGTTTGAAATGGAAGGTTACTGAAAATTCTGTATATTAGCTCAGTTCATATTGACTATGATTAAGGCCTTTCATTGATCAGGGCATGCTTTGAAACCGTTGATCAACAATGAAATCTTCCATCAAATAGGGATGCCGCCTTGTTTTTGGATATTAAAATATCTAGAATATAAATATTCTGATTGGTATAGGGCTTGTAAGTAGGTCACCAACTTTTTATCATACTAGCCAGCTAGTATTTTTCAAACCAATTGTGAATGTTTATTAAATCAGTAAAAAAAAAGAAATAAAAGTTACTTACGCTATTGTAAAGTTATTTAAAATCGTAAAACTGATAATGATACTTTGAGAATTCACCTGACCCTGCCTTACGAGATTTCAAATTTTAAGTAAGAGAAGTAAAGAGATTTACAAGCCGGAAGACGAGAGTTTAGGCTTAGGAATATCGTCACTGCGTAGATAATTCAAGTTGGAAGATAATCTACTGCTATTAACTTACTACATCGCTTATCATCCGCACTTTTTAGACGAGTCCATTATTTCAATACAATCTGGCATTGGTATAGAAATACTGCTTGGAATTGGATTTAATCTGCCCAGCACTACCCACAAATGTTGTTGATCTTCTATGTCCCATCCCCTGTGTGCGGGTGTATCCGAGTGTGTGTGTGTATGTGTGAGGACGCCATTTTTACCCAATGCCAAAGGGAAACAATAAACAGTTTCTGATAATGAATATTCCAGAAAAAATAATGGGAAGCAACTCTGATTGGAGCATAAAAAAACACGGGCGGTCAAAGCCTGTCCTCTAAACGCAAACAAACGTTTAGAATACATTCTACAACAGCGGGTTTGTAAAAAACATGAAATCTGTGCAGCCCTATCACTTCAGCGGAACAATATAAATCAAAATAATTTGATGTGGGTATTTCCTAATATATTGATCGAACACACAAACATTATTAACACAGAGGGGGTAGTTTTTTTAAAGATAATATACGGCCTTGCTTTAAAACAGAATAAAATAACAATTTACTTGATTAGAATATTAGAACATGCAGTTTAAAAAATAGGGCGAAAAAGGCGAAATATGTTTTTGTCCTGCATTTATATGCGTTCTATGTTTACGTGTGATAGGTCGTGTTTTGAGTTCTTCATGTCTCGATTTTTGTTCCAAGTTTATGAGTTGTCTTTGATGTAAATATTCGCTTCTTTTTGATATTTAAAAAAAATATTCGGAATCAACTATATCTGTAAAGTGATTTTTAAAGCCGTGATCAACTTTTATATTAAGAAAGTGCAGCTTTAATGCAACGAAATATTTAGATTTTTTAATTTGCTTGATTGCTGGCTTTTTATAAGTAGTTGGGAACAGAGTTATCGGACGTAAGATTGCTGATCCAACTGGTCCACGTTCGGACACTGGGCAGACTTGCTCGTTAGCTGGGGTCAGCAACTCATCTAGGAGATCAAACTCCAGAATTAAACAACTGCTGCCTCGTTGTTCTAGACCAGGGGTCTCCAAACTATTCAGTCCGAGGGCCGCATTAACTATCAAATTTCAGTTCGGGGGCCAGTTTCTTCCAGGCATGTCTTTGATTTTTCTGGGCAAAGTTCCTTAGCTATCACCAACAAACGTTTTTTCCGTGGAAAAAAGATCTCCGCGGGCCGGATGAGAGGACCTCGCGGGCCGCATCCGGCCCGCGGGCCGTAGTTTGGAGACCCCTGTTCTAGACTATTACAGCATTCTCTGAAAGAAAAGCAGGCAGAAGTCAATGGGTCATATACGGCGCATAACACGCTGACACGTAATACTTAATTAAATAGGAAATCACATCCAATAATACAACCGAGATCGAAGAAGAAGAAGAAATTTAATTAAATATTCCTGAATTAGTTAATGCACTAAGTAAAAAAAAAAAAATACAACTAAATTTATTATTTTACTGTTTTGTCCGGATATTAATATTTTGTTTCGTCGAGTTTGACCGAGTTTGTTTTTAACCTGACAATTTCATTATAATCCTCCCCCTACCCCCTCCCTTCTCCGTGTGAAAATTGTATTCGTTGTTAGCCGAAGAATGGGCTTTTGTGGGTTTGTCTCAAGTAGACTTGTATAGAGAGTACACAGTTAGGTCCCTTTCTGTGTGATGTTAAACTCTGTTAAAAAAGCTAGTTCACATTATGTGTAGAGTTTTCTTAACGTTGTGTGTGTGTGTGTGTTGTTATGACGAACGTATTAGTCTTCTGTAAAGTTCTTTTTACCACTTAAAACAAAACAATCGTAAAAATAGCATCTTCCGAACCCTAACACCAAAACACTGTCCTTAGATCTCAGCTTATTTCGCTAAGTTTTCGTGCATTATTTTTTTTTGTTGCTAAAAATATTCGAATTTGTTAAAAAAAAAATTCAACAGTTGGCGTGGGTGTCGGGTGGGAGGGGATCAGTTCCCCGTGGCGCCGACAGATGCAGGTAAAGTTTCTGTTGTTGTCTCCCTTGTCAACTTCCGCCAATTTTTCTTTCTTGTCTCCGAGCGTCGGGTATCGTTGTTTTCATTTCTTTCATCCTGCGTCAGCATCGTGCGACTCACTTTTAACATGCGTCAGTTGTCGTGACTCACTTATCCTGCGTCAGCCGTCGTGCGACTCACTTTTATCCTGCGTCAGGTGTCGTGAGACTCACTTTTATCCTGCGTCAGGTGTCGTGACTCACTTATCCTGCGTCAGTTTTTGTGTCTCATTTATCCCGCATCAGTAGTCGTGAGACTCACTTTTATTCTGCGTCAGTCTTTGTGACTCACTTATCCCGCGTCAGTTGTCGTGAGGCTCACCTTTCACCCTAATATGTTCGCCTGCTGAGCTACATACCCCATGTGTACATTGAATATAGAGGAGTATAAGCAAATCTATAGAAGTACTGTGTACAATAGCTGTAGAGGTGTATGTGTACAATGGCCGTACATAATTATGTATGCAGTGACTTTGTATGTGTACAATGGTTGTAGGGGTTATATGTACAGTGGATTTATCAGTGTATGTGCATAATAATTTTAAAGGTGTATTTTTTTACAGTGGCTTTAGCGGTATATGTGTTGTACGATGTATGTGCACAGTGTCTGTAGAGGTGTATATGTACAATGACTTTAGAGGTGTATGTGTACAGTAACTTCAGAGCTTTATGTGTACAATGGCAGTACAGGTGTATATATCCAGTCACTGTACAGGTATGTGTACAATGACTTTAGAGGCGAATGTGTATCACCAGTTCACGGTAAACTTGTAAAGCTACCAAATCCCCCCTCCCCCCGCCCCCACCCTCGCGTGTACTGGCCAGTACCTCGCACAATTTATGACTCCAATGTTTGCAGCCGCTACCAAAAGATGGCGCTGATATCTCATCTCGCCCACCAATCGGCCCACAAAATTACGGCCGATCGGCCCCGATTCGTCCCTCCCGATTGTAAACCCCCGCGTCACCCAAACCCTCCCAGCGAAGTGGAAAAACCGCAGGCAATATAAAAATAACATTCGGCAAAATGAGTTACCTCGTAAATCTGTGAATGGGGGGAACACAAAAAAAACAAATTACGGTAAAGATGGGATTGAGTTTACCCACTGGGGCTGTTGATTTTTACAGATTTTGAAAAACTGTTTAGGGGGTGGGGATAGGGGTGTGGGGTGTGCGGACACGTTAGAGCTTTCAGAAATAAGCAAATTCTCAACTAAAAATTTTTTTTTTAATTAAAGAAAAGGAATGTGTTGATGAGTCGTGGAGAGGGGGGGGGGAGGGGTATAGATATAAATCAGAAACTCTCATCATGCTTTTAATATGACAACTGGTATATAAGTAAAAAAAACGTAAAACAAAATAGAATGTTTAGTGTGTTGTAAAACATTGGCAGTGGCTCTGATTAAATGTGGGAGTCCATCCACAACGTCACGTTAATTTAGATAATTTTAAAACACTTCAACCTTAGCGTCACACTTTGTCACAAAACACCACAACTCCCCTACTAATTAAACTTTTCAAAGTTCAAGCCCCCCCCACCCAAAAAAAAAAACAAAAAAAAAAAACCCAGCAAAAAACATCCCAATTCGTACGTTAATTTCAACAAATACAAATTTTGATTATATACTTTAACTCAATTAGTACATCATCATTTTTACGGCCCATTCCCTTCAACTTATTTCTAATTTTTAAATCCATGTTTTTAAGTTGGTGTATTATCAATGCCCCCCCCCCCCCCCCATCCCTTTTAAATCAGTGATTTAATATTTCTAAGAGTTGCAATATCTCAATCCGCTAATGATAAAAAAAAAATGACTGATTCCATATTATCATTTATTAACGAGGACAACTGGACCATCCAGGCCGGACCCATTAATTAGTAATCATTGTTTTCTCGGCATTATTAAATCCCAGCCTGGCTCCAGCCAAATATGGGATGTGATGGTAACGACTCGGGAGTGGCGGGGAGGGGGGTGGGTCAACCGGCGTGTGGACACAGTGGTTGTATGACCCACGGGAAAAAAAATGGTCCACGGATAGGCAGAGAACTAGAGAATACATGTTGATTATACTGCGAGTATTTGTTTGGTTCTTTGTGTTCATTATCCGGAATTTTTTTTTTTCGTTTTTGGGCCGAGGCAATTTTTTTAATGGTTGATATCAGTGGATTGGAAAATTTTTTAAGGTGAAGATTTTGTATGAGTGTGTGTGGGGGGTGGGTGGGTGGGGGTGGGGTGGAGGATTTGTGTGTGTGTGGGTAGGAAGGTCTGAGTAGGGTCTTGGAGTGGAGGGTTTGTATGTGGGAGTAATAGGAGGGTTTGTGTGTGTGGGGGAGGTGCGTTTGTGTGTGTGGGGTGGATGTTATGTGTGTGGGGGTAGGGTTAATTTGTAAAGGGATGGATGATTTTATTTGTATGTGTGGGGGTAAGGAATGTCTGTATGGGATTGGAGGGTTTGTGTGTGTGGGGATGGGGAAGAATGGTTTGGATTTGTGTGGGTAGAGCATCAGTTAAATCAATGGTTGAATTTATTTCTCACATATACATCAAAGAATCAACAAAATGTGATCACATTTCCTAACGATTAGACTGTATTTTCAAAGTCACGGGGCGCAATGTACATAAGAATAAGACCAGCATCAGGAACACTCATAATTACTGTCAGTGACACTTGACCAAAGAGTATTGTGTGAATACCCAGTTTTTGAAGGTTGTTCTGGTTTTGTGTCCAGGGAGAACGCCACCTGCCCCCCCCCCCCCCCCCCCCCCCCCCGAGATGTGGTTGTTTGTAGCCTGCTGGCCATACTCGTTATTGATGACGTTTATGTAACCGACTGCGGCAGTAACGGAGTTTATCATTGGTCAATATTTGAGTACACGGATCAAAGCTCGTGGGCCGCGGGCGTCACGGGTGACGTCACAACAGCACTTCACACTTTTGGTAATTAAATAAATTCACGGTGTGCCCGCAATCAAGAATTAATTATAATGGTGCACAACAATTTATTAAACGAGTTTAATTTAGATCTGCCAGTTTTTATGACGTGTGGGGAGGGTGGGTTAAAATGAAGTGGTTTTTACATTGTTAGTATTAATCCTTGTTTTTTTTTTTTACATTGTTAGTCTTAAGCTATGTGGTGTGTGATGTAGTATGAAAGTGGTAATAGGGCTGGTAAATAGGTCACCAACCAGTTCTATGGCTCATGCAGGTTTTATTGAGCCGTAGAACTTGTTGGTGACCTACTTACCAGCCCTATTGGAAAGTCAATTGTGAATGGGATGTCAGTGATTTGGTCACGTGTGTGTATGATGGTCCCTTAGGGCTCAGTTGTGATATGTCCTGAATAATTTTATCCTTTCAGATTTTCCTATTTTTGAATTTGTCCTTTGGGAATTTGTGTTTTTTTAAATTTGTCCTTGTGGATTTGTCCGTTGTGAATTTGTGTTTTGTGAATTAGTCCGTTGTGAATTAGTCCGTTGTGAATTAGTCCTTTGTGAATTAGTCCGTTGTGAACTACTCCGTTGTGAATTAGTCCTTTGTGAATTAGTCCGTTGTGAATTAGTCCGTTGTGAATTAGTTCGTTGTGAATTAGTCCCGTAAAATTGTCCTCCGTTATGATTTTATTTTGTGTGATTTAGTCCTTTCTTACTTGACTTGAATGTTTATCTTTGGACCGTTGAAATTTGGTCCTTTTGTCTTGCTTTTCATTGATTGGAACTGTTTTAATCAGAGGTATTTACATTTTAATTTTTGTGTGTGATGCTATAAATAGAACCACAAATAGTGTATTGACAATACACAGGGAATAAAAAAGTAGATCTTCATTGTAGATTGAATTGGCTACGATAAAAACTAGGTCAGTGGGGAATGGTGTAAATACAATTAATAGTAGGTCAGTGGGACTCTATATGGATACGTTAGAAAGTAGGTTCTTATGCTTGATATGGCTTTTGTAAAAAAAAAATTGTGGTTAAGCTACAACTAGGTCAGTCCTATTTATGGCGATTGTATGTAGGTAATTTTTGTTTAAAGTTACTTATAGACTATTTAGATATTTTTGTTTTGCTTTATTGTGCCAATGATGTGTTGGTATTGTAACTAATCGAACGGACATCAATATGATGTAATTGTAATGACGGGGAACCGAAACGACATGACGTTGATACATGAACTCACTGTGACATCATGATTTTATGATAATACCTGATATTGTGGTGACATCTGATTTTCCAGTCACATCTGATTTTCTGATGACATCTGACATTGTAATGACATATGAAATTTTGATGATATCTGATATTATATGACATCTAAATTGTGATGACATCTGATATTGGGATGGCATGATATTGGGATGAGATCATATTTTGATGACATCTGATAATGTGAAAATATCTAATACGTTTGACATCAAATATTATGTTCAGAGGCGTAGCGACACTGGGGACAAACTTTTCGATTTGCACCCCCCCTCAAGCTTTCAATTTATTTTTCCAACTCATTTTGGCGCACCCTAAGGTCGGCGCCCGGGGACATATGTCCCTCCCCCCCCCCCTCGCTACGCTACTGATTATGTTGACACATTACGTAACGGAGTAAATCAACCTGACATTCTGATGACATCATGCTGTTCATACACCAAGATGACACTACGATGACATTTACAAATTCCTGAACCTGCATCATATTTTAACCCTCTAAACGACCCCTCCATCAAGAAAATCACAACGCTTAAACCCTCAATCCCTAAAAAAAAATATCCCTATATACCACTATGACTGTTGTCGTTTACTCCCGTCACTTAGTCTACACCGAGTGCAAAAAAGCCTCTCAACTAATTACCATATTTACACGTCTGTTCATTATCGGTATCAGAATCTCGTTTTCCCACACATTCGCACTAGACCAAGGCAGTCAAAGTGACCTTTGACCTATAAATATTTCACCCGTTCGCCATGTAATAAAAAAATATTCCTCTAGGCGCTCTGCTGTCTGTTCAACAAAAATTGCTCACTTAATTAAGGAACTATTTTTTGTCGCGCAATCACCCGGCGGTCGAGCGTCCCGTAGCTGGGACAGGTATAAAGGTTGACGGCACTATTTAATTCTGTGTACTCGCTGTGGAGATAATTAGTCGGCTTAATAGCCCAGCCGTGAGAGGTACATTAAATTAATTAATCTAATGAAAAAAAATATAGCCACAGCGTCTTAAAAAATAAAATAAAAAGTAAATATTCATCTTTATACTTAGCTATCCATTGGCAGATGAAGTAGAGTTTATTTTTCTTGACCACGGGATATGAAGGGATAGTGTGGTCAGCACTATGCCCAGCCACCTTTACTTTCCCCAACGTAAGTCAGGTACCCATCAGAGCTGGGTCGGCTCAGGGACTTCCTATAGTTACAAGTCTGAACCGAGATTCGATCTCGCGACCCCCACTGGAAAGTATCGAATTAGCTGGATTAAAAATTACAAAAACACAATTTTAAAATAAAAGTAATCTTAATACCAATAACGCTAACATAATTAAGGCTTTTTAAAGCACTAATATGAAGCAATGTAATAATAATAATAATAATAATAAAAATAATTATTTTCTTGCTTTGATGTACATCTACACTTTCATAAAATGAAGTGCCTATTAAAAGTTAATTGCTTGCATCTATACATTTCAATTGTCTAACAATGACATACCCATTACGACAGAGGCGTCGCAAGGCGGGGGCAGGGGGTGCACACCGCACCGGGTGACATCATTTTGGGGGGGGGGGGTGACACCAATACAAAAAGAATGTTAAAAAGTATATTAAGTACATAATGACGATCCTGACAAGGGAGGGGAGGGTGGTGACACCATCACGTAAAGATGAAAAATATAGAGAAAAAAAATGCTATATCCAGCTACATTAACAACCGACTATAGATAAACATCATTAGTATTAAATGTATTAAATGTGAACACTTCAAAGATTTTACGGGGGAGGGGGGGGGGGGATGGACAAAAAAATAGAGGGGGGGGGGTGATATCATGAGATGCCGCACCGGGTGACACCCGACCTAGCGACGCCACTGCATTTCGAGTTACCTGAACCCTTCTGTCTCCACCCCCAGGTATCATCGAGTCCCCCCTGAACCCCTTACCAAACGACACCCGCCACATCATGAACAAGATCGGCGACGACAACATCTCCTTCACGAGCGTCGACCTCGAGCAATTGGATCCTGATGACGTCACCAGCGTCAAAAAAGGTAGGTCAAAGTCACGTGTACGACCTCAATATTTAGTGAAGGTAGGTAAAAGTCAAAATTATATAATTCCGGAAACGGTAGGTCAAACACGTATAAGATTTTAGCATTCAGCAGAAATAGGCCAAGGTCATAAGCTAGACCAAAACGTTTTGAAGTTACATGAAGGTCGTGTATTGAACTTAAACATTCAGGAATGGTAAAAAAAATCAGTAAGTCGCTGGACAAAAATGAAGCTGCTCCGTATCGACATGTAGATGATGTAATGCAGGCTTAAGCTCCTAAATTTACCAATGTACAGGTACTGTCAGCAACTTCCAGAGTTTACAGCCTAACCCGAACTTTCTGAACCTCATTCAACCCCCCTTCCTCAACAGCAACGCAATTAGCAGCACCCGTGTCCAAACTTTGAACAGCACTAAACAAACTTTCAACAACACTAAAGCTAAACTTTCAACAACACTAAACAAACGTTCAACAACACCAAAGCTAAACTTTCAACAACACTAAACAAACTTTCAACAACACTAAAGCTAAACTTTCAACAACACTAAACAAACTTTCAACATCACTAAAGCTAAACTTGCAACAACACTAAACAAACTTTTAACAATACTAAACAAACTTTCAACAACACTAAACAAACTTCCAACAACACTACAGCTAAACTTTCAACAACACTAAACAAACTTTCAACAACACTAAAGCTAAACTTTAAATAACAGTAAAACTTTCTGAACCTCATTCAACCCCCCCCCCCCCTCTCCTTAGTAGCAAGACAAGGCAGCACCCTTGTCCAACCTTAACACATAATCTAAACATCTAACATATTAAACCTACATTTTTAACAACACTAAGTGTAATCATTCAACAACACTAAACTAAACTTTCACCAACACTAAATTAAGCTTTTAACACACTAAACTAAACTTTCACCAACATAAAACATAAACTTTAATCAACATTAATCTTTAACTTTGGACAACATTTAACTTCAACTTTCAGCTTAAACGATAAACCGGAATTTTACCACTGAATGTAAACTTCCAACAACACTTAAGTTAATCTTCATCACCACTAAATCTAAAGATTAATCACCATTAATCTAAATTTCCAACAAAACATAGCCTAAACCTCTTGCAGCTCCCCACGTAACCCACTTAAACCAAACTTAAACTAATTCCTTCTACCAAACTTTAAGTAACCCGCTTCACACTTTCAGACATGAAATCTATAATTGTTTACCCTCACACTACTTCCCCCAATGTTTTCTCCAACTTTTTGTACTCACATCCTAAGTGTGTGCGTGCATCACGTGATTAGCCCCGCCTTCACACAACATCTGACGTCACTTCCCTCTTTAATGCTTGTCATTTTCAAGCTCTCGACAGAGCCCATACATTTAAGATAGTTGCGTGCCGCCAGGTTTTGTCTTCTGAAAAAAAAACCATCACTCCTGACCCCCTCCCCCTTCTCTAAATACCACTGTACAACTCTCCCTATCTAAATACCACTGCACAAATTCTCTCTATCTCTCTACAAATACCACTGTAAAAACTCGTGCAACCTCTCCTTCTCTAAATACCACTGTACCCCCCTTCTAAATACCACTGTACCCCCTTCTGACTACAACTGTACTCCCCCTTCTAAATACCACTGTACCCCCCTCAAAGATTTTGTTTCTAAATACCACTGTACCAGTGAATGCGGTTTTTGTTAGGTACGTGTTATGTCTGGGTCACCCTGACCTGCAGGAAACCAACAAGAACTCAATTAACCGGTGACGGGCCGGGAGTGAGCCTAGGTAATAGTTCCGCAGCGGAACAATTCCGTGGCGGATCACCGGAGGATCTCAGCTTGATCTTTGTAGATCCGCCTCCTGCTTGCCCTCCCGGCGGAAATATTTTTTTGGTCGCAAGGACTTAATCCTCTTATCACGTGACTTTAAGAGTGGCACTCGAGTCTTGTTTGAGGCAGTAGAGGTCACAGGTCACAACAGTCAAGGTCACTGTGTCACAATACACAGGTCAATGAGTCAGAGCACAAAGGTCACTGAGTCACAATACAAAGGTCACAGGTCACAATGCTCAAGGTCACATATCACAACATTCAAGGTCACATGTCACAACAAACACTCACAGGTCACTGTGTCACAACACCATAACAAGAGGTCACTGGTCACAACACTCGCAAGGGGTCGGCGTGGTCGAGTCGGTAAAGCTCATGGCTGCTAAACTGAAAAGTCTCGAGTTCGAACCCTCGGGCAGATGAGGCTCGTTAGCTTGGGGCCACCCACTCTTCTAGGAGAGACAACCACAAAATCAAACAACTGCTGCTTTGTAGTTTGTTCTTGGTTGAAAAAAGTCTATGGAAGCAAATCCAAAAAGGAAAGCAGGCTCAAAGTTCAGTAAATCTCATAAAATCTACTTCGTCTTTTAGGCTATTAACATTTTTCTTTTACACTCGCTACAAATGTCAATGATTATAATTTAAGCTGAATTCGATTTTGCAAAAGCCATTGTCTATATTCTATAACAGAACGCTTGTTGTTATCTATTTACCTTTTCTCATAAACCATGTCCGACTACAGCAGGTGACTTTTAATCTTCCCAATTCTTTCAACAGCCCTGAAATCACTCCGGACCATCAAACCAGCGGCCCTCATTGGCCCATACAGTTGGCCCTACGCCGTCGCCTCTGAGCATGCGCGAGTGCCCTACTTCCTGACCTCCATGATGCCTGCGTCGCAGAACGTCTCATCCTTTCACATCCAACTTTTCCCGAACTCGACCGTCTTCGCTCAAGCGACCGAGGACATGACGAGGTTCTACAACTTCCACAGTGTGGCTGTTTTCTACGACTCGCCTACAGGTTCGTTGCTAGGGGGGGGGGGTGTACTAGGTTGGTGGGGGTGGGTGGTGTCGGCACCCAGAAACGTTGGAAATACTTCTCTAATTAGCTTAATGAAACCGTATTACGTCTTGCCTAGATGGTAAACCGAGAAGGTCAACGAAAAAAATTGTTGGAGAATTGGAGACGGACTTTCATTACTGCCTGGAGAGTTGTCTAGCGAACACCAGGACTTCAAATTATTTCTAATGCTGTAAGCTTGTTAGCTGTAGACGGCTACAAATACTTTTAGGCTAGAGTACAGCCAATGGCATTTGGAAGTAATGCTGTTCTCTGCAAGGCTCAGACAGCTCTCTTCAATAATGCACCTTTAGGACAATTAATTACCAACCATTGAGGCGGAGGGGCGGGTGGGTAAACCTAACCACACAGTTCTGCAGTTGTATGCTTAACTTTAACTCAGCATATAGCGACTTAAACTGTGACTACCAATTACACATTTAACCCTTTAAATAACAACTTTAATTATTCATTCACAAACGTTACAATTTTTCATTAGGAATTCGTCGTGTTATAAATACGTTTATATCCCCTGTTATATCTTTAACCGTTCATCTACACATCTTAATCTACACATGTGACCCCCTCGCTAATCTGAAACCATTAACCCTGACATGTAGCAGCTTTAACTCCTTCAAACTCCTTTTGTAATAGCGTGTATCCTTTGAATTTCCAAGATCACGTTAACAATTTTTACCCGCTTCCATCTTATAAATGTATCCCGTCAACCCCAGTGCATCACCTACCTTAACTCTTCAACCGCAGGGCATTGCCACCAACGTTAACCCCTTAACTCCCACACATCACCAACTTCAACTCTTAACCATCATCAGCTTAACCCTCAACCTCCGTACCTCTCCACCAACGTTAACCCCTTAACCTCCATACCTCTACACCAACGTTAACCCCTTAACCTCCGTACCTCTCCACCAATGTTAACCCCTTAACCTCCCTACCTCTCCACCAACGTTAACCCCTTAATCTCCGTACCACTCCACCAACGTTAACCCCTTAACCTCCGTACCTCTCCACCAACGTTAACCCCTTAACCTCCATACCTCTCCACTAACGTTAACCCCTTAACCTCCATACCTCTCCACTAACGTTAACCCCTTAACCTCCATACCTCTCCACTAACGTTAACCCCTTACCCTCCGTACATTTCCATCATCGTTAACCCCTTAACCCCCGTACCTCTCCACTAACGTTAACCCTTTACCCTCCGTACCTCTCCACCAACGTTAACCCCTTAACCTCCATACCTCTCCACCAACGTTAACACCTTAACCTCCGTACCTATCCACTAACGTTAACCCCTTACCCTCCGTACATCTCCACCAACGTTAACCCCTTAACCTCCATACATATCCACCAACGTTAACCCCTTAACCTCCATACATATCCACCAACGTTAACCCCTTACCCTCCGTACCTCTCCACCCACGTTAACCCCTTAACTCCCACACATCACCAGCCTTAACCCCTTAACCTCCGTACCTCTCCACCAGTCTTAAACCCTTAACCTCCGTACATCTCTACCAACCAGGCACATCTATCTTGGAACGTCTGGCTCAAAAATCCTGGCTACTTGTCACTGGTGTCCACGTGACCAACACAACTTTACCCACACTTAGAGAACAGCTGAAAACTTTACGTGGCAAATTTTTCACCGTCTTCACGGCGGTCCTCAATCCTGACCACATGAGGTACCTTCTTGACCAGGTAATTTCCCGCCGATTGACATGTATTAATTGTTTCCTCTAACTGACATTGTATCAAGGTTTTTTAAACAATTCTAATCTATTTAAAAATGTTGTATTAAAAAATATTAGAAAGCCTCTGTTACAACTTGGTGTGTTATGTGTATCTCGTCTTGTCTTTGTTACTGTTGGTTAAAATTAATTGCTGGCTAAAATTAATTACTTGTTTTTTTGTAGGTACTTTCACTAAGTATGTTTTCCCCACCCAACAAATGGCTCCTGGTCAATGAAGTAAGTTTTTCTATTTAACTATTTATAACTTGTCAAACTGTCTAAACAACGTAATAAGCTGTATGTGGTGGCGTCACTCGGGTGGGGTGTAGGGGTACATCCGCCCCAGGAATTTGCTTTATTTAAAATATATGATATAACAATAAAATTGAAAACTGGCCGCTCTAATTATACGTATATTATATTTTTGGCAAAATCGATTTTCGTTTCTCGAGAAGGAGTTGGCGAAATGTGCAATTTCGTTGTGGGTAGATTCTTAAACTTTGATTTTATTGTTACAAACTTTTAATAAAAAAAAACAAAATCTGATCGCTCAATCTGTTGAAGTTTTGAAATTGCCACCCACCTCTACAAAGAGCCTTAACCCCCCCCCCCCCCACACCCAGGACCTAAAGTTTTTAAGTGTTTCAAGTAATTAGCCACCCACCTCTACAAACAGCCTTAACCTTCCCCCCCCTCCCCAGGGCCTAAAGTTTTAAAGTGTTTCAAGTAATTAGCCACCCACCTCTACAAACAGCCTTAACCTTCCCCCCCCCCAGGGCCTAAAGTTTTAAAGTGTTTCAAGTAATTAGCCACCCACCTCTACAAACAACCTTAACCTCCCCCTCCCCCCCCCCAGGGCCTGCAGGAGTACAGCCTGGAGAAGTACGTCGACTCCCACGCCAACATGACGGTGCTGCGTCTGATGATGGACTACAACTCCAACTTCTGCAGCCTTGAGTCCGACTACATCAACCTGAGACGGGCCGTGTTCCACGACGCCGTCCGGCTCTACGAGAGGATGTACTCGAACCGGACCCGGACCAACGGCACGGAGAAGTTCAACATGAGGCAGACGGTGCGAAATGTGAGTGGGATATCATTGCATTGACTCTCTGTATGTCTTTCTTCAGCCGTCCACAGAGGCGTAGCGATGGTTGGGCAGGGGGGGACGACATATGTCCCCGGGCGCCGACCTTAAGGGGCGCCAAAATGTATTGGAAAAAAGTAATCAAAAATTTGAGGGGGGTGCAAATAGAAAGTTTAAGGGGGGGGGGGGGTGCAAATCAAAAGTTTGAGGGGGGGGTTCAAATTGAAAGTTGATCCCCGGGCGTCGGGAATGGTTGCTACGCCTTTGGCCGTCCATTATCTTTGTGGGGCGGAATGTTATGTTTCTTTTTTTTTTAATTGGGCTGTCTTTTGTCTTTATTGGGGGGAACGTGAGCTTATTTTGATGTTTATTGTCTTTGTTAGACAGTGCATTGTCTTTGTTGAGCCATCAGCAGTCTTTGCTGGCTTGTCTGTTCTCTTTTCATGGCTGTCTCTTCTCTGTTTAGCAGTTTGTTGTCTTTGTTTCTTTCTTGTAGTCTTTGATCAGCTGTAACTTTTTGGATTGACAGCAACTACCTTATAAAAAATGTCTCTTGTCTTTAATTGACTGTTTATGGCACTAAATTACTGTCTTTGTTTTTTAAAAGGTA
Organism: Physella acuta; assembly: GCF_028476545.2. Lineage (NCBI taxonomy): Eukaryota > Metazoa > Mollusca > Gastropoda > Physidae > Physella > Physella acuta. Next base: position 130,294 of record NW_026733165.1, read on the forward strand.
AAAGTAATTTCGTGTGGTCATTACTGGTTTAAATTAGTTGCTCTAACAATTCAAATGAACATAATAGTGAGATTAGTGATTAAAGGGTTAAAGTTGTATTATGAAGCTTCAGCTTGTAAACGACAGTTAAAGGGTTATATCTGAACATAGCAAGTTTAATCTGAAGACAGCGGTTTTGATGTTTTCTTTGTATCGCTAAAGCTGCCGCTTGAGATGGACGGCTAAAACCTACGTGTATGTTGTGTTTAGTTTGAGATGGACGGCTAAAACCTACGTGAATGTTGTGTTTAGCTTGAGATGGACGGCTAAAACCTACGTGTATGTTGTGTTTAGCTTGAAATGGACGGCTAAAACCTACGTGTATGTTGTGTTTGAAATGGACGGCTAAAACCTACGTGTATGTTGTGTTTAGCTTGAGATGGACGGCTAAAACCTACGTGTATGTTGTGTTTAAAATGGACGGCTAAAACCTACGTGTATGTTGTGTTTAGCTTGAAATGGACGGCTAAAACTAACGTGTATGTTGTGTTTAGCTTGAAATGGACGGCTAAAACTAACGTGTATGTTGTGTTTAGCTTGAAATGGACGGCTAAAACTAACGTGTATGTTGTGTTTAGCTTGAAATGGACGGCTAAAACTAACGTGTATGTTGTGTTTAGCTTGAAATGGACGGCTAAAACTAACGTGTATGTTGTGTTTAGCTTGAGATGGACGGCTAAAACCTACGTGTATGTTGTGTTTAGCTTGAAATGGACGGCTAAAACCTACGTGTATGTTGTGTTTGAGATGGACGGCTAAAACCTACGTGTATGTTGTGTTTGAAACGGACGGCTAAAACCTACGTGTATGTTGTGTTTGAAATGGACGGCTAAAACCTACGTGTATGTTGTGTTTAGCTTGAGATGGACGGCTAAAACCTACGTGTATGTTGTGTTTGAAATGGACAGCTAAAACCTACGTGTATGTTGTGTTTAGCTTGAGATGGACGGCTAAAACCTACGTGTATGTTGTGTTTAGCTTGAGACGGACGGCTAAAACCTACGTGTATGTTGTGTTTGAGATGGACGGCTAAAACCTACGTGTATGTTGTGTTTAGCTTGAGTTGGACGGCTGCACGGGTCATCTGATTTTCTCCCGAAACGGTCAGAGGACGGAGAGTTTCCTCCAGATGATGACATTGGACGGTTACAAGTCTGGTTTGGTGAGTTGAATTTTAAATTTGTTTTTTTACTCACCTTCTTCTAGTACACACACACACCTGGCATACTAACCACACAGGTTTTCGTACACACATTACGTACGTAGGTACACATTTTAATTGTACACCTTACACCTCTTGCACATGATAAACTCCCTAACACTCGGACAATGGGTTTTAGCAGTCGACACTCCAGCACAAAATAAATTGTGAGTTTTAATACAAGTTTGACGGACTGAACAATTCAAGAGAATTGAAGAAAAACTTTAACAAAGCCCCTCTCAAAAGCCTCACTTTAAAGCCCCTCTCAAAAGCCTCACTTTAAAGCCCCTCTCAAAAGCCTCACTTTAAAGCTCGTCTCAAAAGCCCAAACGTAAAGGCCTTATCAGTTGCCCCACTGTAAAACCCTTCTCAAAAGGCTCACGTTTAAGCTGTTCCCGAAAGACTTTATCAAAAGCTGCAAATTAAAACGTAATTTCAAAGGCTTTATGTATTAGTTTTTGTTGGGGTTAAAATTAGAAGTTTTAAAAAAAACTTTCATAAACATAATATGTAGGGAATTAAAAATGTTTTATGTGTATGTTAGTGTCGTTGTTAAACCTGACAACTTCGTTTTCATCTGCGTCGGTGTATGTGTGTGTCGTGTATGTGTTGTGGTGTATGTGTGTGTGTTCGTGTGTCAGTTTACCACACACTTCTGCTTTAGGTGGAATATGTTTTTCAATAAACTTTTTTCTTTGTTATTGTTGCATGGAGTGATTGTCCTTGTTTTGTTTTTTGAAAAAGCCAATCTTTTTTCTTACAAGCAAACGGTCATAATTAGAAACAGAATTGCCCATTACAAAATTAACTATTTTTCTCCCTAATAACACATTAATATTAATGATTCAAATATCTTCAATGAAGATATTCCATTTAGTTAATGAGTGGCATTGAAAACGTATTTTAAGTATAACTACATTTTCAATTAAGACGTACGGTCATTTTTAATTGATCTATTTGTCTTTTTTCTTTCAATAGACCCATTTTCAGTCAGTATATTCTGTCTTAACTGTCTGACAACATTTATAGTTTTACAATTAAGATTTTTCCTTAATAGAAATTAAAAGTAAATTTTCTCAACCGAAATTGAATTCAAGGAATTTTCAATATATGCATACAATTTTCGTGAAAATATCTTAAACTGTACCCCCCTCTCATCACGAAGCCCTCAAACATCGAGGATCTGTTGAGACTTTGTTAGGTGTACAGTTGTCTTAGTCTTTTTGATTTGTACCCCCAACCCGTCAAACTAAACATAAAATTTCCTTCTTCGTGTTTGGTCCACTTTTGCATTGTTTTTAATGTTTTGTGATTAACTTCGGAGTAGACAAAAATAACAATTAAAAAAAGTATTATTATTATTATTATGCTCCCTGGGGGGGGGGGGGGTGTGCATCATCGAAATATATCACCCCGTGGCTTAAAACTATGTTTGTCGACCTTAATCAGTTATCAAATGAATAATCCAACAAAAGCAATGATGCAACGAACTTAACCTAAATTGATGAGGGCTTATACAGATATTAATATTACAATAAAACGTAACATTGTAAAATGATTTTAAAATAATTTTAAAACTCCTATCCATAACTATTTCAATAAGCTACAAAATCTATTTTACCGAAATGGAAACAGACCTAAATAAGCTGTAACGAATACAACAATTATTAACACACACATTTGTTCACTAATTGAGGTAACTCTCATTGCAGCCCTTTCTAACGTCATAATATTATTTTAATTCCGGGATTTCTTTCATTGAGCTCGCTATTCAAATGTCTAAAGTACTCTTTTGTTTTAAAACGTAAAAATATGCTTCCAATCATGCACAATCTGTAGAAGATCCGAGAATACCAAATAACAAAAAAGAACACAGCAAGCGCGATTACAAAAAAAAAAATATTGAGTTTTCTCTAATCTCAAACACATGAAAGAAACGGTTTTAGACTAGCTAAGCGCAGTCAATATTTTGTTTCAACTTTTAAGTTTTTTGTTAGTCGCTAATTATCTGTGGGAACCATGTTTCTCGTGGATCATTGTTGATATGAAAGAAACTTGTTTATTTGTCCAGAGTTTTTAGTCTACCCAAAGCTTCAAGAAACGAAAGAAGAATAAAATTAAAGCGAACATTTCTAGGAATTCAAATATTTGTAAACACAACTTCCTACTGAAATAAAAAATTAAATGTTTTGTTCCATTAATAACTATAACAATATTTCACACCTTATAAAATCTAGTTAAAACATTATAAAAACACTTTAATGCGCATAGTCGGTAATTCTCTTAATTGAAACAAGTGAAAAATCGTAAAATTAAATTCTTTTTAACGCTAGTTTATTTATCTTTAACTTTTTGATTTATGCTTTCTAAAGTGTTCGTTTATGTTTTTAAAATATGGTTATTTATTTGTTTTGAAATTATTATTCTTTTTTAAAATAAAATAATATTTTAAAAAGCTACGAAATGTTTATTTTATTATTCCCAATATTTTAAAATTTGAAGTTAGGTAATTTGTTTGTTTTCATTATTAACTAACAGTATTTGCTTTGCATCATATTTTTTTTTTCCAATTTAATTCTGGTAGTTTTTGTAGGCTAAACGCTTTAGGTTTGGTTATAGAGGAATCTCTTTTGTTTGGTACATTAATTCCACTGTTTGCCAAAATGTAAACCAACCATCAGATGGTAGCAAGCCCGGAAGAATTTAGCAGGACCGAAAGTTGGGAAATCGAAGACCACGTGCACGATTACGTGACGTCACAGTGGTGTGAGCACCCGGTTCGTAATCTTTTGTTTCGTTTCGTTTATTTAGTTGATTCAGTATTTTTAAGACTTGAAGATTTCATAAAAGGGAAGCTAAAATTAAATTTAAGAAAAAAAAAGATTTGAGAAGAAACCCGAAAATTGAAAGTTAAACATGGAGTGAAAACAACTCAAGAATATGCATTCAGTTTATAAGTAGTTATATATTTATGTTGTACTTTGTATAATCTTTATGTTTAGTATATAATCGCACGCTATACACGTTGTAAAAATCCCCGAATGACCTTTATATAATCGCCTGCTTGAGTAATCATTTTTATTTAATGCTCAGCTGCCCGTTGTAGTTCTACTTTCGTTTCTTTTTATTTCTATGTTTTTTTTTATGCTTGATTTTTTATTTTGCTTGTATTGCAAGTATAGTAAGTTATTTATTTATACATTCAGAGTTGAAGTAAAAAACAACAACGTTATTCTACCAGATCTATAATGTAAGACGCCTCCTAGTTCATGCAGTTAGTTGGGTCTAATTTAGCTAATAGTATGGCCAAAGTAAATAAATTATTTTCTTGGTAACATAAAATACATAACTGGAAGAGCATGGACTATGCCCAGGCTATGGATACATATATATATATATATATATATATATATATATATATATATATATATATATATATATATATATATATATATATATATATATATATATATGTATATATATATATATATATATATATATATATATATATAATAACTATAAATTATATAATATATATATATATATATATATATATATATATATAATACATATATAAATAAATAAATACATACATAAGCCTATATATTATGTTTGAGTATGTATGTTAAGTGTATTAAAAAGAAATGTTTATGTAAAGTCATGGCTGTATGCAATTCACATACGACTAGTGAATTACATCATGTATGTGTCATGTATGTCAAGTTTCAATGAATGTCAAGTTTCAATGAATGTCAGGTTTTTTGTCACGTACACACGTGTCTCTAATGTCATAACGCACCTGTGTCTAATGTCATGTCTAATGTCATAATGCACCTATGTCTAATGTCATGTCTAATTTCGCAACAAATTGTGCTCAATGTTCGAATCTGTGTACCATTTTTGTTGAAAGGGTGCGCGTTAGTGAAATAGTTGCACTCTACTTCATCTGCCAATTTTCGGTCAGATCCGTAGCGGGTAATTTATTGTTTAGTTCCAGTTTAAGACTTAACATTTTCTTGCAATAAATACATAATGCTACACCCTTACTCTTACATTATACATCTTTTACTAACTAAATATATATTTTAACATTTAAATAACACATACATATATAATTTATTGTATTATAATTGAACCTTTAAACATACTGTCACTTTACAGCTGATGTAGTTTTTTTCTATTCCACCCCCTCCCCAAACGTCATTGTATTACTAACACACCTATCAATTACTTTTGTTGGACACCCTTACACTTAAATGACTGATTCTCTCCAATGTCCCTCTTGTGATGAAGGCTTTGACGTGATTAGATACATATACTAAAAGTCCTAACTGTCCTTACTGCTCACAAAATAACAGCTCAACTTAATCTGATAAAACAGATTAAAACTGAGCTGATATCACGATAACCGAGGGCACGAACTAACCATGCTAGTTTTCATGTACACATTTTACTTACCCCCCCCCCTCCCCCACCCCCTACACACATCCCTGTGTTTACATGCATTGATGTGTAGAACAATGTGACACACTACCTTAACACCAGAGTTTTTCTATGTATTTTAACTCTAACACCTAGATTATGTATTTTAACATTTTAACACCTGACCTATATAATTTATTTTTAACACCTATATTATTTATTTTAACTCAAACACAAAGATTTTAGCACGTGTCCTATTTATTAACACCCGACTTATATATTTTAACTTCTGGTCTATATAGTTTAACACATGGAATAAATGTTTTAACTTTAACACCTGGCCTATATATTTTAACATCTGGTTTTTATAGTTTAACTTTAAAACCTGGCCTATATATTTTAACACCTGGCCTATGTATTTTAACACCTGGCCTATGTATTTTAACACCTGGCCTATGTATTTTAACACCTGGCCTATGTATTTTAACACCTGACCTATGTATTTTAACACCTGGCCTATGTATTTTAACACCTGGCCTATGTATTTTAACACCTGGCCTATGTATTTTAACACCTGGCCTATGTATTTTAACACCTGGCCTATATATTTTAACACCTGGCCTATGTATTTCAACACCTGGCCTATATATTTTAACACCTGACCTATGTATTTTAACACCTGGCCTATATATTTTAACACCTGGCCTATGTATTTCAACACCTGGCCTATATATTTTAACACCTGGCCTATGTATTTCAACACCTGGCCTATATATTTTAACACCTGGTCTATGTATTTTAACACCTGGCCTATATATTTTAACACCTGGCCTATGTATTTTAACACCTGGCCTATGTATTTTAACCCTCTTCTTCTCACCAGACGTCATATGACAAACATGTATGTGGTAAGAGTTACACAAATTTCTTGTCCTACCCTCTGGTTCAGTCGCTTTAAGTGTCACACCATTTCTTTGTCTGATGCCTCTGATGTGTTTCTTGTCTCATATGTCTGTTGTCTGATGTGTCTGTTGACTGATGTGTCTCCTCACCAGACGTCATATGACAAACATGTATGTGGTAAGAGTTACACGAATTTCTTGTCCTACCCTCTGGTTCAGTCGCTTTATGTGTCACACCATTTCTTAGTCTGCTATTACTGTAGCTTGTCTCTGTGTCTGTTCTCTGATGTTTCTCTTGTCTAACGTGTCTGTTGTGTCTATTTCTGATGTGTCTGTCGAATCTGTTGTCTGATGTGTAAGTTGTCTATGTTGTTTTATGTGTCTTTTGCTTAAAGTATCTGATGTTTTCATTTGTCACGGAGTTTCTACTGTCGTATCTTCTTTGTCACCAAATTTTAAACTAAACTTAAAACCATCCTACCATGTTCTGACTCTGCATCTGGTTATTAGAGAAAAAATAAATAATACAAAGCATTCTTTTTGTTCAGATGTGCTTTCATCTTCAGAAAAAGTATTTTGAAAAATCAGGATATCGTATTTAAAAATGAAAATGTTTGATTTGTAATTCGTTCATAAGTCCTATAGTGAATTTGATTATTTAATGAGAGATTTATAAGTTATTTAAATGATTTTTTAATTTTTAAGTGAGTTATTCAAGTGAGTTTAATGCTATAGATTTCACCCAAGCAGTCATTACATTTATAGACACATTTTCTAGCGACATTTAACCAAACATCTCTTCAATCTTTAAATATAAACCTAGCTTGTTTGAATGTTTTGATCAGAGAAATTATAAATCCAGCTAATTCTAATTAATTTTTTTCATGTATATTACGGCTAATTTTATGTTGCATAGTGTTACAAATAGGTCGCCATCCTGTCAATTGTTTTGTTTGGTGCACTCGGTGTAGAAGATTCTAGTTCTGCATGATTGTTAAGCACATCGTTGGATCAGTTGAGCATGCAACTTGGTCATTTATATGGGTCAGTTATCTGGGTCAGTTACCTGGGTCAGTTACCTGGGTTAGTTACCTGGGTCAGTTACCTGGGTCAGTTACCTGGGTTAGTTACCTGGGTCAGTTACCTGGGTTAGTTACCTGGGTCAGTTACCTGGGTTAGTTACCTGGATAGTTGACCACTCATTTAAAGCGTTTGTTAAGTAGAAGACTAATGGAGTAACTAAAATTAGAACAATTAGTAGTTTAAGTTTTGATATAAATATTAGCTTCAGTTTACTAAATTAAACAACCTTCATGCCACATCAGGGCAGATAAAGTAGAGTATACATGTTTATAGTTGTGTGTGATTATATGAGATTGTGTGGTCAGCATTTGGGTCAGTGCCAGACTGGACCCCCCCCCCTCCTAAAAAAAAGAATCTCGAGTTAGGTGCCTGGAGCTTTAAAGCTCTACCACCTGGCCATGCTGACTCGGTGTTAAACAAAAACTGAACCAAAGCATAGTCACCGCCTGCATGTTCCCTACAGTCTGCCCCAATCATTGCTTGTGTCACTCACGTTTTGCATTATAGCACACCTCTTCATCAATCTTAACCGAAAGTTGTGTTTAAAAAATTAAAATTGCAGTCTTCAATTTTCAACTCCTTAAAAACACTTGCTAAACTTTTCAGCTGTACATAATTTTTAAAAATCTCGTTAAAATTATTAACAATTTAAATTTTTAAATTTAAAGTAGACACTGGACAACGGAACATCAAATTTATTGCCCCCAGCCTTCATTATAAAAAATATAATCATCATACTCCAGCAAGCCCCTAGGTGCTGTAGGTTCTCCACTTATAAGCTGAATTAAAATGATCAAGATAATGGTCCTCTCTTGTAAACGTAGAATCTGACATTGAGAGTGTTAAAAAAAATGAAGATGATACTGGCGTGATATGACACAGTCGAACCACTGACACTACACTGACTTCACATGACACTGTCACACTAATGACAACATACTGATACTAAATTGACATAAAATTGGCATGTCACCAACATGAAACTGACACTGACATGACACAGCCATTGTCGTGGCACTGACACATGGTACTGATACCGAGAGACATGATACTGACACTGTCATGAGATGACCCACGGTGACACAAACACTACACTTATATGACACTGCCTGACATGACACTGTCAGACATGACACCCACATGACACTATCTGACATGACACAGATATGCCATTGTCTGACCTGACACTGTCTGATATGACACAGACATGACACTGTCTGACATGACACACATGACACTGTCTAATACGACACACACATGACACTGTCATGACACTGTCTGACACGACACAGACCTGACACTGACACATCACCACCTAACCCCCTCTGCACGCAGCCCTAGAGCACTATACTAACAACCTCCCTGCTTGTAGCATTTGCTGTTCTAAAAATATTCCCAGCTCGTTAGCCACCTTTTAGCAGTAGGAAATATTTCCTACACAACAACAACTATTGCCGACATTCAAATCTATACTTGCTATATAGAATCACACCAAGGCTTTGTTAAACAATTTTAAGTTATCAAAAAAATTAATAATTTATCATGGGTATTTGATTACATAAAATTTAATGTTTTGTTGTTTTGATGTTCAATGTTGATAATTAAAAAATTGATTTATGTAGTCAATGTGAATACATCAATTTTGTATAAATATTTAAATGAACATGTAACGGAGACTTATACATTTTGAAAAAAAAAGTTTTTTTGAGTAGAAATGATGTTTTGAGATTTGAATCTGTATCAAGCCATTTGATTGGTTGTTTAGACCGGAACCTGGCGCAGCGAGCCAAAAGACATCAAACATCGCGTGGAGCCGTCAAAGTCTTTCAGTGCCGTCTTTCAGATGTCAGAGAATGTGTTTGGTGACGATCCGTTGAGGATCTCCTTCATAGTGGTAAGTGATGTTGCTAGATCACCTTCATAGTGGTAAGTGATGTTGTTAGATCATCTTCATAAGGGTGAGTTGTGGTGTTAGATCACCTTTATAGTGGTGAGTGATGTTGTTAGATCACCTCCATAGTGGGGAGTTTTTCTCTCCCCTGTTGTTGTTTCTAAATAACCCTCCCCTGTTGTTAGTATACAATTCTCTCCCCTGCTGTAGGTTGTAACATTTATCTCCCCTGTTTCTAGCAAACATTTCTCTCCCCTTGTCATTGTTGGTAAACATTTCTCTGTTATTGTTTACTGGTGTGTTGGCATCACGTGGCAAAGAGTTTTGTTACCTAGGTAAACAGACAGAAAGTGTGAGTACAGTGTGTTGCCTTCATGTCACGGAGTCCATATCGTGCAGTTATGTATAGATTAACGCAGCTCACATTGACTTAAGTCAAGCAGAACTCCTCGCTCTAGAAACACCCTTCCCCTAATAACCTTCCTCCAGTGAAACCTCTCCTCCCCATGACATCCCTTCACCCCTAACGCCCCTTCCCCCAAATAAATCTTTCTCTGCAGTACCACTCTCCTTCCTCCAGTAACACCCCTTTTCCCTGACGCTCCTCCGCCCATTAACTGCCTCCTGGAACACCTCTCAACCCTCTAACTCCCCTCCTTTCAGGTAACTACCATCTCCCTCCCAGTAACGCCTTACTCCAAAAGTAACCCATCCTCACCTCAGTAACTCCCTCACTCCCTCTGCCCGATACCACCCTATTCCCCATTAACCCCCTCACCTCCCCAGTAACTCCCCACCCCCTCCAGACACACTAATTCCCCCCACCCTGTATATCAGACCCCCTCACCCCCAACATTTTGTTACCCAGGAGACCCCGTTCATCGGCAACCGTAGCAACAAGAGCTTGGACAACGGTCACCCTCTGTACGAAGGTCTTCTGATTGACATCCTGTTGGAGATGGTCAACATCCTGGGCTTCAAGTACACCATCAAACACGTAAGGTCATTTACAGTGAAGTAGGTCATCACACTTGTTAGGTCATTTACGGTGTAGTAGGTCATCACACATGTAAGGTCGTTTACAATGTAGTAGGTCATTACACATGTAAAGTCGTTTACAGCGTAGTTGGTCTTCACACATGTAAGGTCGTTTACTGTATAGTAGGTCATCACACATGTTAGGTCATTTATAATGTAGTAGGTGATTAAACACGTAAGGTCATTTACAGTGTAGTAGATCATAAAACACGTAAGGTCATTTACAGTGGAAACATTGGGGTTGAATACTACATTTTAGGATGCTTCCTAAAATAAATGTTGGGTATATTATAGCAAAATCTTTGTTAGATACCTTGCAGTTTACTAAAATGTATACCTAGCACGTAAAAAAATGTTGGATAGGTCCCAGACAACATAAATGTTAAATAGTTCCCAGGTAAAAAAAATGTTGTATACCTAGCATATACAATGAATGTTGGATAGGTCCCAGGTAACATAAATGTTGTATACCTAGCCCATACAACAAATGTTGTATTTCTCGCAGGTGGGAGACAACAAATATGGCAGCTACAAGAACGCCACTGGATGGACGGGCATGATACGTGAGCTCATTGATAATGTGAGTAGTACATCTAATGTGGGCGTGGGTGGGTGTGGGTACGTGTGTGTTTCGTGAGTTAATTGATAACGTGAGTAGTACATCTATTCTATTGTGGGCGTGGGTGGGTGAGTGTACGTGTGTGTTTAAGTGTGCGTATTTGGTTGTTTTTTGTTCTGTGCTTTGTGTTGTGTGTGTGTGTGTGTGTGTGAAATAATGTATGTGTTTGTGTTTGTGGTTGTGTTAGTGTATGTTTTTATGTGAGTGTGTGTCTTTCCTTGAGTGTGCTTGTGTTTGATTAACACTGATCCATCGTAGCTCTCCAAAAGCCTTAATTACATGAACAAACAGTTCAGTACTGCAATAGGGTCCAGTCTAAAACACACAACTAACACAACTCTAACGTTAAAGACAATGTTTTCTTCCCGGGCAGAAAGCGGACATTGCCCTGGCACCGTGGCAGATGACGACAGAGAGGGCAGAGGTCGTGGACTTCACCAAACCTTTCATGACCAAAGGCACCACCGTGGTGGTCAAGAGGCCGGAGCAGAGGGTCGGGAAATATCAGTTCCTGTTGCCCTTGTCTACCGTGAGTAGACGGCTTGATACATGTGACATTAGACTCACGACACGGCGACACTTGACATGTGACATTTAGACACACGAAATGTGGACATTTGACATGTGACATTAGACACACGACACGGCGACACTTGACATGTGACATTTAGACACACGAAATGTGGACATTTGACATGTGACATTAGACACACGACACGGCGACACTTGACATGTGACATTTAGACACACGAAATGTGGACATTTGACATGTGACATTAGACACACGACACGGCGACACTTGACATGTGACATTTAGACACACGAAATGTGGACATTTGACATGTGACATTAGACACACGACACGGCGACACTTGACATGTGACATTTAGACACACGAAATGTGGACATTTGACATGTGACATTAGACACACGACACGGCGACACTTGACATGTGACATTTAGACACACGAAATGTGGACATTTGACATGTGACATTAGACACACGACACGGCGACACTTGACATGTGACATTTAGACACACGAAATGTGGACATTTGACATGTGACATTAGACACACGACACGGCGACACTTGACATGTGACATTTAGACACACGAAATGTGGACATTTGACATGTGACATTGGACATACGAAATGTCGACACTTGACATGTGACATTGGACAGACGAAATGTCGACACTTGACATGTGACATTAGACTCACGAAATGTCGACACTTGACATGTGACATTGGACAGACGAAATGTCGACACTTGACATGTGACATTAGACTCACGAAATGTCGACACTTGACATGTGACATTGGACAGACGAAATGTCGACACTTGACATGTGACATTAGACACACGAAACGTCGACACTTGACATGTGACATTTAGACACACGAAACGTCGACACTTGACATGTGACATTAGACTCACGAAACGTCGACACTTGACATGTGACATTAGACTCACGAAATGTTGACACTTGACATGTGACATTAGACTCACGAAACGTCGACACTTGACATGTGACATTAGACACACGAAATGTCGACACTTGACATATAACATCAGACACACGAAATGTCGACACTTGAAATGCAAAATGTGACATTCTAATTCAAAGATGTGACATTCGACACACGAAATGTAAATTAGACAAGCGAAATTTGACATTCGACATATAAAAAGGACATACGACATATGAAATGTGCCATTAAAATAACACAAATTGACATTTGTAGAGTATCCTTCAAGACCAGATAGTGCATGTTTCCTTATACGGGTATAACGTGGTCAGCACTATGCCTAGACGACCTTGCTTTTCCTCACAGGTCAGGTACACATTAAAACTGAGTGGGCTCAAGGACATGTGAACTAAATTAAAAATTTTCCCGACACGCTACACCATGTTACCCCCACTACATTTGAAGCTACGAAATGTGACATTTGACATAACCAAATGTCAAACCAATGTGACAATAGACAAAGATTTGCAGACACATAAAGCCGCATAACTGTGAGAGCTCACATAACTTGTGTATAGCGAGCGCAATCTATAGCAACCTAACTTATACATCTAAAATAGTCATTCATCTCTGCAATGAACCCCCCCCCCCCGCTCCAAAAAAAACCCAACAACAACAAAAACAAAAACAAAAAAAATCAACAAAACAACAACAATACAACAATAATAACCAGTTTCTCTTCAGCTCCTGTATGAAACTTTACATTTCATCTTCATTCACATCGTAACTTTTAATTTTTACGAAATACCCTGTCCGCTTACAACAAAATGTTTTGTGTTTTAAAAAAAATCCTTTTAACTTCACAATTTTTTACCCATCATGTATTTTTTATGTTCGTTAAATGATCTCTTGTCCATTCGATCCCCCCCCCCCCCCCTTTCCAGATAGTCTGGTCGGCCATCTTTGTGGCGTTCGTCGGGACAAGTCTGATGTTGTTTGCAGTCAGCAGGGTCAACTCCGACCGTCAGGCCAAGTACACCCACAACCTGCGGGAGAGCTTCTGGTACATCTGGGGCACGCTGCTCAGGGGGTCCTTGAGTGGGAGGTGAGTACCACGTGACAACCTGCGGGAGAGCTTCTGGTACATCTGGGGCACGCTGCTCAGGGGGTCCTTGAGTGGGAGGTGAGTATCACGTGATCAAGTACACCCACAACCTGCGGGAGAGTTTCTGGTACATTTGGGGCACGCTGCTCAGGGGGTCCTTGAGTGGGAGGTGAGTACCACGTGACAACCTGCGGGAGAGCTTCTGGTACATCTGGGGCACGCTGCTCAGGGGGTCCTTGAGTGGGAGGTGAGTACCACGTGACCAAGTACACCCACAACCTGCGGGAGAGCTTCTGGTACATCTGGGGCACGCTGCTCAGGGGGTCCTTGAGTGGGAGGTGAGTACCACGTGACTTGTACCACGTGACAACCTACGGGAGAGCTTCTGGTACATCTGGGGCACGCTGCTCAGGGGGTCCTTGAGTGGGAGGTGAGTACCACGTGACCAAGTACACCCACAACCTACGGGAGAGCTTCTGGTATATCTGGGGCACGCTGCTCAGGGGGTCCTTGAGTGGGAGGTGAGTACCACGTGACCAAGTACACCCACAACCTGCGGGAGAGCTTCTGGTATATCTGGGGCACGCTGCTCAGGGGGTCCTTGAGTGGGAGGTGAGTACCACGTGACAACCTACGGGAGAGCTTTTGGTATATCTGGGGCACGCTGCTCAGGGGGTACTTGAGTGGGAGGTGAGTACCACGTGACCTTGGAAACCGTCATGTCACGTGGGTAGGGGTAGAGTTTAATTTTTTTGGCACTATTGGATAATACCACTATTTTGGCCGTACACTTTACAATGTGGGATAATACCACTATTTGGGCCGAATTGTATAATGACTCAGGACAAAGCGAGGACAAAAGCCAAAAACTCGGTCAATTGATGAGAGATTTCCGGGGAGACGGAACAAATATTCGGGGATATGTAGAGCGGTGCTCAGTGTACTCGTACAGTAGACGCCACAAACCATTGTAACAACTGACTAGTTTGTGTTGCTGTGGTTTAGTGGGTATGATGTTGTAGGATACTGTTTTAGTGAGGTAATACTCACGTCTATGTTAGTTTATTTAGTCAACAGATACCTATACTTTAGCAGTATCTTATTTATCACCATTGCTTAAAAGTTGATCCAGTCGTCAGAGAATGGTGTAGTACACCCCTAGTGCTGAGTAAACAAAAAAATGTTTTTGCTTTAAAATAACTAAACGGCGCCGTTTCGTATTTTGATGAAATGTTGGGTATTCGGATTTAAAATAAAGATCAATACATTATTAAAGCTTTGTTTTAGATTTAAATAAAAAATAATTAAAAATGTATGACGAAAAATAAAATAAAATAAATTGGCTCAGAGAAAGTGTTAGTTAAATTACCAGCAGACGACTACTTGGGGTCACAGTGACAAGGCCTTTGCTACCTCCCTGGATGGGGTATGTAGCCTTGACCTTCACGTACTGTTTATCCAGGTCTAAACAAGAAATTGTATAAAAATTAGGCCGCCTTCCAAACCCTTCCACAGGGGTCAAAGGTCGGGAATGGATTCACCTCAAGGTCGTAACTCCTCCCGTGTAATTAGCGATTCGACGGCTACTGTTTTCGTGGGACTAGTGTGGGGGAATAGTGGAGGGAGGGGCGTTTGGAAAGGAAATGTAATTAAGGGGGAGGGGTACTAAAGGAGCCAATGGTCTCCTTCATTTTTTTTCGTACACTGAAACTTTTCAAATAATATTCTTTGGAACAATATATTGTCTACCAAATGAATGCCATTGTCACCCTTCCTCCACTTGATGCCCATGTGTCCATCACCCAGACCCGATTAACCTTCACGCTCCGGTGATTTTGTTCCAGCCCCCACGCCATCTCGTCACGCATCATCTCCTCCGCCTGGTGGTTCTTCTGCCTCATCCTCTCCTCCATCTACACGGCCAACCTGGCAGCTTTCCTCACCATCACCATCGGTGACGTCGGCATCAACTCGGCCGCGGACTTGGCCTCTCAGGTTCGTTGAAAAACATCCACCTACACAATTTAAATCATTTTAAAAATTTAAAACTTAACTGCACAATTTATATTTAAAATACTTTTTAAAGTACACCTGCATAATTTAAATAATTTAAAAAAATTAAAATTTAACTGCACAATTTATATTTAAAATGCTTTTTAACATACACCTACACAATTTAAATAATTTAAAAAAATTAAAATTTAACTGCACAATTTATATTTAAAATACTTTTTAACATACACCCGCATAATTAAAATCTTAAATATTTTAAAAATTAAAATAACTTGTGAAATTAAAATCAAGAAAATTTTTTTTACATTCAACTGCAAAATGAATTTTTCCAAAACCTTGCAATGACAATGCAAGTTGCTTGAAATTTATGTAGCCTACATACTGAGAACTTACTGAATTCACTCGCACGTCTGTATGGGGTGGGAGTCTTTTTTAGGGGTTTTCTATAGACCACAGACATGGACGTATATTATGTTAGTTCTTTCACAAGGATGTCCTTTCACAGTTTGGCTTAAAGACGACAATCTTTGACTGAGAAGTCATATAGACATAAATCCTTGACAGAAATGTCCTATAGACTAAGTCTTTGACATAGTCGTCTTATAGAAAAAATAATCATTGGCAGTAATTTCCTAGCAGTAAATTTTTGACATAGACATTCACAGAACGCTTTCATAGATCTATTTAACCAAATGTCTGTTTAACAATTAGACGAACGTCAAATTTATAGCGTTAAAACTTTTCAGTAATCTAGTTTAGGACACTAAATCTTGTAACTTTCTGCCCGCTCCACAGACGGAGTACGTGTACGGCACCGTGGAGGGCTCTCAAACGGCCAAGTTCTTCCAGTACACCAGCATGCGGCACTACGCCGCCATGTGGGCCCACATGTCCACCCTCACGCCCAACTCCATGAGCCGGACCACGCAGATTGGCATTGAGTGAGTCATCGGTTACTTTTTATTGAACACTGTTTACACGTGAGCTGGTGATACCGTAGTGTAAACACCAGAGGCGTAGCGACCCCTCCTGGCGCCCGGGGACAAACTTTCAATATGGCGCCCCCTGTTAATTTTTTATATTTATAATTCAAAACTGCAGCTAAAATGAGCTTTTAATTTTTTTCAAAGTTATTTTGGTGCCCCTAGGATTGGCGCCCGGGAACATATGTATCCCCCCCCCCCGTCGCTACGCTTCTGGTAAACACAATACTGCTGAAATACGAACAAGTAATCCATTATCAAGATTATAATAAGCGAGTGAATACAAGCATGTTAATCGATTATCCCAAGTAATATTGTTAGTAACGAGTGAATACGAACAAGTAAACTAATATCCCTACCAATATTATAAGTAAAGAGTGAATACGAACAAGTAATCTATTATCCACAGAAAGATTATAAGTAACGAGTGAATAGAAACAAGATTTGTTGGAAAAAACAACACAACACATAGAAACATGAGGAAAATAAACATCAAAACACATTTCCAACGATACTGACTGTTATTCTCTTAAAATTGAATTTCTAAAATCACTGAAAGCAAAACCAGGAAAAAAACCATGAGAAAAAATATTTTCACCTCAGAAGTTCTTTTGATCTTCTGGAAAACTCAACTGCGATCATCATCACACTTTTGAATTTTTTTTTACTTCATCAGGAAGAAATATCTAGTAGGTTTAGGGGGAGGGGGTGGAAGGGAAATGGAGGTAAAGTAGATTTCATAAGTTTATTTTAGCGTTAGCATATGATGAGGTTTTGTCCAGCCGACTCTACTTTCATTGTCTCTAGTCAGCTACCCACCAAAGTTGTGGAGTCAATGACTCTTTATACTGGGAGTCAAGCTCGACTTTTGCTCGACTCGAGGTGTTGTTTTAAAGCATAAACTATGGAGGGAAACATTCTAGTGTGGAATTTCAGAGTCAACGGTTCCCTATCATACAAGTAGAGGTTAAAACAGCCATCTACACTAAGAATATAATAAACCGCATTCTATTATGAATAAACGTATTAATCGTGATTAGTAAAAAAAACCGATTTGATCCCATGGATACCTTTTAAAAATATGTTAGATAAGCCGCCAAACACCTTTTGATAATGATTAAAGTTCCCTTTTCAAACCTGACGGTCTATATGGCAAGTGAAGTAAAGTTCACTTGTTTCTGTGACCTCGGCATAAGAAGGGATAGTGTGGTTAGCACTATGCCCAGCCGCCTTAACTCCCTAACGTGAGTTAGGTACCCATCAGAGCTGGGTGGACTCAGGGACGGTCTAGGTCTACCGACTTGAAACCCGATTCGAACTCGAGACTTACGGGTTAGCAGTCCAGCTCTCTACCGCTAGACCACTCCGTCCCACGCTAATTATTAACTCATTATATATGTTTTTCCTTTATTTTCCCAGGCGCGTTAAAAAGGGTAAATACGCCTTCATCTGGGACTCGCCTTACATCCGTAATGTGATCAGTAACGAGTGTGATTTGATGGAGATTGGCTCGCCCTTTGACCTCAAAGGTTACGGTTTGGCCTACAGAAAGAACGCGCCCTTTGGTGAGAAGCTGTCCATGGCCATTCTCAAGATGCAGGACGACGGGCTGCTGTACAAAATGGAGCGGAAGTAAGTTGTGTGTTTCTGTCGGTTTGTGCATGTGTCGGTTGGTTTGTGTGTCAGTTTATTTGGTTGTCGTTTTGTTTGTGTATCGGTTTGTGCGTGTGTGTTTCGGGTTGTTTGTGTGTCGGTTTGTGAGTGTGTGTCGGTTTATTTTGTTGTCGTTTTGTTTGTGTATCGGTTTGTGCGTCGGGTTGTTTGTGTGTCGGTTTGTTTGTCTGTCGGTTTGAAGTGTGTGTCGGTTTGTGTATGTGTGTAAGTTTGTGTGTGTCGGTTTGTGTGTGTGTCGGTTTGTGTGTGTGTGTCGGTTTGTGTTTGTGTTTTCTGTTGTTTATTTTTCATTTTTACTTGTTATGTGTTTATCTGTTGCTTATTCGTATAGTTATATACGCTAAGTTTCATTATATTGATTTGTTATAATCTGCTTTATTGTGTATTCATGTTTAGTGTGTTGAATATTGCGTGAAATTTTTGTTCTACTTCTATCCACTTTTCCCCGATATTTGTGTATGTTTACCTTCCAAATTACATTATTATTTCAGAAAGCAAAAACACAAAACTAATTTACTTCAACACCTTTTAAAAATATTTTTGCCAACCTTCCCGCTGCGTAGACCTGAACGGCAAACATCTCATTAAAAATTTTAATTAACGAGCCATTAAAGAAGACAGATGTAGCAATTAACATTGTTTTAACGATCTTCTATTTTTTAATATTTACAAACATTGTGAAATAAATAAAAACAACAACAACCTTATTTCAATATCCAGATGGAATTTTCCAACTTTTACGAAACCTAATACTTTCAATTTTGTTTTTGCTATTTTGTGTCTGCTATGATAATCAATAATCCATAGAATGCGACCTACCATGATAATTAATTAGATATTTATCAAAACACTTTACTCAACTTCTTCATATTATTAATAAATGACCCACTGATAATTCGTATAATTCATAATTGGCCAACTGATGATGATTCTAATGAAATTCTTTTTCTTTTTGTCTAACTCTATGAGAAAACTTTTTGTTTTTGTCTAACTCTATGAGAAAACTTTTTGTATTTGTCTAACACTATGACAAAACTTTGTATATACAAACCAAGTTAATGACCTATAAGCCGGAGCATATCACGTGGCCTCTAACTATAGTTGACCTTTGACCTGACCTAATTACGTAAACTTACATTAAAAAATAAATAGAAAGAACTTTGACATGAATTTTTTAAATTGATGGGAAATTTAATAAGGTGACAGAAATTTGCCATGGATTTCGAAAAAAAAAACCGCGTTAATTAATTAATACAGCTTATTACAGAAGTAATTATTTTTTAAAGCAGCTGCTAGTTTTTGATGAGGGATTAATTAAGCAAAGACGAGCCAGGTTGTTACGATATTACTGCACACTGTGACCCGTGGGTTCGGACTAATGAATCCGCCTAAGACGAGTCAAGTTGTTACGATATTACTGTATACTGTGAACCAGAGGCGTAGCGATGGGGGGGGGGGGGTACATATGTCCCCGGGCGCCGACCTTAGGGGGCGCCAAAACGGGTTGGAAAAACAAATAAAAATCTCATTTTAGTTGCAGTTTTGCATTATAAATATAAAAAAATATATGGGGGGGGGGTGTGTGTGTGCAAATTGAGAGCTTGAGGGGGGGGGGGGAGCGCCAAATTGAAAGTTTGTAGTTTGTCCCCGGGCGCCGGGAAGGGTCGCTACGCCTCTGCTGTGACCCGTGGGTTCGAATCTGCCAGCGAAGTTTTGATTCTCTGTCGCGGATTCTTAACATTTGACCACGTACACTTTATAAAATATGTAAATCTATTTTGCTACTTCTATAAAAAATATTCTGAAAGGATTTTTTAAAAAATTAGCGTCAAACAACGAAATGTGACCGTTTGTTCCATCGACTTTATTAAAAACTGAAGTGAGTAAAAAAAAGTTACAATGGGCGCCGACTGGTCTCGCCACAGCTGGGGCGCCGATTGAACGGTTACATTGACCTAGCGTCTAAGGTCATGTTAACCTGCTGTCACCCACACTTCACATGTCTTACACGTGCACACAGCCCCCCCCCCCAGCATCTTGTTACACCTGAGATTTAAATTGACATCCTCTGTTCCAAATACTTTCCAGCAAGCTTTAAAAAACCAATGCGTCAACTTTTAAACTTCGTTTGTCATAAAATGTAACACGTTTTTTTTTGTTCAAGTGAATTTTTTATCAGGCTAGACAGAAAACGTTATCTGACGGCATGTGCTTCGTGTTGTTTACAAAACTAATGTTTTAAAGTTCCTTCATAGCTTTCTAAGGGTGAGGCTAAATATAGCATTTCGCGAGACGTTTCACACAAACGTGATTGCTCGTTAAACAGGTTATCACATTGGCTACACGTGTTGCAAATTATCTTTTTCTTAATTAAATCAGAGCCTAATGAACTGACGTAAATATTTCGTTACATTTCACTCTACCTTAATTAAATTATAAATGAACACCCGAACATTTTTCTTTAATTTTATTATAATTTACAACTGCAGTTTACTTAATATAAACGCCATTTTAAATCGATTTTTAATAATCTTTAGTATGCTCAACAAACAAATCAATCAATGTCCCAACAGTTTATATCGTGTAGTAGCCCAGGTGGGTTAAAATACCGGATTTTGTAATGTAGCTGTTGGTTTTTACAAAATGTATATTTTCTACCAGTTTGGTGACTTAAAATATTACATATCAGAATCTAGCGGCTAGTTTTTATAAAATATACATTTTCTTACATGTTTGATGATTTAAATATCAGAAGATCTCGAAATGTGGCCATTAGTTTTTACACAATGTGCATTTTCTACATGCAGGGGCGTAGCGGGGGGGGGGGTGCGGACCGCACCGGGTGACACCATTTAGGGGGGTGACACCAAGGCAAAAAATAGCAAAATATATGGAGAAAAAGTTGAGGGGGGGGGGGTGCAAATCGAAAGTTTGAGGGGGGGGGGGGTGCTAATCGAAAATTTGAAAGTTTGTCCCCGGGAAGGGTCGCTACGCCTCTGGGGGGGGGGGGGGGGGTGACACCATTAAGTGCCGCACCGGGTGACATCCGACCTCGCTACACCACTGTCTACATGTTCGGTGACTTAGAATATCGTATGGTCACGGAATGTAACATCTAGTTTTTACAAAGTGTATATTTTTGTACTAGTATGGTGACTTAAATTATCAGAAGAGCTCTGATTGGTGCCATTATTTTTTTTACACAATGTGCATTTTCTACATGTTTGGTGACTTAGAATATAGTATGATCACGGAATGTAACATCTAGTTTTACAAAATGTATATTTTTTGTACTAGTATGGTGACTTAAATTATCAAAAGAGCTCTGAATGGTGCCATTATTTTTTACACAATGTGCATTTTCTACATGTTTGGTGACAGCATATCGTATGATCACGGAATGTTAATTTTAGTTTTTACAACATGTGCATCTCCCGCCGAACATCCTTTGAAAAGTGAGTCGGAACTTGGTGTTGACCGAGTAAAAGATGAACGCGTTCAGGGACGAGTTCAGGTAGGCGCAGACGGCACTCATGGAGGTGACGATCCTAAACAGGTTGCCGTACACCTGCCCGTCGTCGAACTCAGGCACCAGACGCCGGAAGAGTGAGTACACCATGAACGGAAGTGCCAGTACCAAGAACAGCGCGGAGAGTAAAGCCACGGATTTGATGATCTGCATGTCTTTGACGGATTCCCTGGTGTACGGCTTCCGGTTCTGGTCGTTTTTGTTTGGTCCGGTTTTGTGAGACGGCGATTGACCGGGCTTGAAATTGCGGTTGTAGTGTAAGGTAGAAACATCGGGTTGAATGAGAGTGGGTTCGAATCCCGGTCGTGATGTGTCGGTAGTTTTGTCCCTTCCGTTATTCCGGCCGACCGCGGCGTGTAGTCGGAAATTCGAAGATTGTTTTAAGCTAACAGAGAGCAGAATAAACGACACGAAGATAACGGCCATCGTTATCCACGATAAAATATTCCGGTTAAAAATGTCGTAGAACGCAATGGCCACCGGCCAGTTGACCGTCATCAGCACAACAATGCGGGTCGTGTTGCTGGGTGGGGTTCGAACCTCGGCCAGGTACTGGTTGATCAGGACCGGCACGTGAAACACCAGTGACAGCACGAAGATGCAGACGAACGCAGCAACGGTTCTGCCGCGGGTGAAGACGGACCGGAACCGGAATGGAATGGTCACGCAGCAGCACCGCACGACAGCGATGTAGGCCGTGGCTAGCAGGGATGAGTAGTAGAAGACGTTAGCGCACCAGTAGGAGAAGGAGTTGACGTTGATGGGGTCGAACCCCCAGGTCACGGTCTTGTAGGAGATGGTGAGGTTGAGGATGATGCAGATCCCGCTGACGGAGGAGATGGTGAGGTAGCCGAGGTCGAAGAGGCAGAGCAGGAAGAATGAGATGCTGACGCTGTCCGGCAGGCCCATCTTGTAGAAGACTCTAGCACTGACGGCACTGGCCGCCACCCCGCTGGTCAAGATGACCGGTCGGACGTAGATGAAGCAGACCGTTTCGAAGATTTTTAGAGTTGCACTGCTGACCACCTGGCTCATGACTCGAATTTTCGGCCCGTTATGAAAGTTGGTGCGCTGAATTTCGTGGTTATCTATGAAAGTTGGTACGCTAATTTTATTGATTGCTATTAAAGTCAGTATGCTTAATTTCTTGGTTAGCTGTTATAGTCGGTATGTTGAATTTCTTTGATTGCTATTATAGACGGTCCTACGATATCATGGGTTCAATATGAGATTCTTTGAGCGAAGTTCTTAATTCACTACAATATTCGGTGCACTGAATTCTAGGTTTGCTATTGAAAAGTTGGGAAAAATGAGCGCCTGATTCGATGGATTGAGTTCTTGGTTCAATTTTTCTGTCATAAACTGTTCCTAGAACTGTATGTTTAATTAACGTGTTAAACATCGATTTATAAAACTGCAATCCTTCCTTCTTCGTTGAAATCTTGTAGCTAAGAACAAATCAGAAATTGAATACACTTATCTGTACTATGGAATACACCACCGCCATCTGAAATATCGAAAGTTACATAAAATAAATTGACGTTCTATTTCATGTAGTGCAAACAGAAGTTTAAAATTTTTCTGAAATACAATAATTATATACTACAATATAAAATTATTTAGATCAGTGAAACATTTCCCTTCAACTAAGATATGTTTCTCTTCAATATTTGAATAAGTTTAACGAATAAATGAAGTTATTGACGAGACACTGAAAAAAAATGCAGGCCTAATTCTATATACATAAAATATTACACTTCTATTTAGACACATTGTTAAAATGAGACAGAGGGACCCAGGAATACATAGACCATATGTAGATCTATACTCAGACTTTTGACTTATTGATACATATAGTGACACGTATGAACACAATAATGACGAGGAACTCAAAACCCCTTAAAGATATTTGATCCGGATTGTTTTTGAATTTCCATTTTTTACTGCATATAGCTACCGTCAATGTCTCCTAAATACCCTTTTTTATATTGATTACCTTGAAACCCATTGTACCTAAACCATCCTTCATTGTTTTAAAGAAATAGAGCAACTTCTCAAGCTCTTACACGCGAGGGAATTCTTATCTAAATTTAAACTCTGACAGAGAACAAAAATAAAAAAAATAGGTGTTCAATAGTGTCTTTACATCTCTACGCCTCATCTCATTCTAACACTCCACCCGCCCCGTTGGTGCTTGTCACGACACGATGTTAATGAGACGAAACTTTGTTACGGTCGCTTGGCAGTTGAACGAAAAATCGGTTTCATTAAAAAAAAATTCTAAAAAAAAAGCAGAAAGAAACAGCGATGTATCCCTCTAACTTGCTGCAAGTGAGAAAAACAGAAAATGGCAGTATTACCCTCAGATAAAGCAAAGGTCGGTATAATTGGCAGATCTTTAAAAGACGCTTACTAAGTTTTTTTCTGCTAAAATATGTTTAGAAGCCGCTTACTAAATAATTTCTGCGAGAATATTTTAGGAGACGCTTAATAAATAATTACAGCTAAAATAATTTTGGAGACGCTTATTAAATAACTTCCGGTGAAATAATTAAGAAGACCCTTAATAAATAATTTCTGCTAAAATATTTCATGAGCATTGTTGACATTGATTAAATTTTATATCCAATGCAAAAGTTTTCTGACTCATTTTAAAGTAGCGAATAGGTTCAAAAACTTTTACAAAGTGTTGAAGGGGGAGTGTGATTAGACACATATCTGCTCAAAGTTGCTTGCTGTTTCAGTTTTAGTTTTTTTTCTATATCACTTAACCTGTGCTTTATATAACAATCTGTGTTTTATATCACACAACCTTGACTTTATACCACACAGCATGTGTTTTATAACACTCCTCCTGTATTTTACATCACTCAGTCTGCGTTAAAATACTTGTTACCACTTTCACAATACGATGAAAGAAAAAAAAAAGTAGAGAAAAAAAAACCGTCGCAGTCAAATCAATCTTTTAGTCAGACCCACTCTCGCGTTGATTGCTGGGATTAAATGTTGATCTACATCCAATCCCCGCCCGTCCGTATCCATCTTTCATCTTGTCAACACACTGACTCTTCGCTCTGATTTCGGCCACTCTCCAATAATTCAACTTGTGATATGGGCTTGTCCTCAACGTCTCGCAGTCTATGTATAGCCTGTAACACCTCCCACCCCTGCTGTCTAAAGATAGACTCACCCAGTTGACGGGAAAGCACTCCCAACAAATGGTAGATTGATATACGTCTTGCTGGAATTAGATTTCACCGTCCAACATTTGTAGGCAATGTATTGAGAGAAGTACCCAAATCTTTCTATATCTTAGTGCATAAAAACACAATTCTAACAGTTCTTTTTAAAAAGTTTTAGTTAATTCAGCAGTAGTCCTTACCAACTACGCCAAATTAAACCTGATATCTTTTTTATAAACATATGACAGCCATAACTACCAAGTTGAAATCTTGATTAAATCAATCCAACCCTTATCTAAATCAAAGTTTACAAAATTTAATGGCAGGAATTGTTAATGAAATCACCGAGTTGCTTCACAAGAATATACTTTTAACAACAGATCTTTACTTTCAAACAACCAATTACACTTTTGTTAGTTGATGCACCATCCAATTACTCAAAGTTCTTCAAACAACCAATTACACTTGTGTTAGTTGATACACCATCCAATTACTCAAAGTTCAAACCAACCCAGCCTTATATTTACCCTTGATAAGATTCACCCTTAATTTTTTTAACAATAGCCTTTAACTTATTCATTATTTTTCCGGGGAGGTAATTATCCTAGTCACATCGATTCGGTGATTACCCTCGTTTTTCTAACGTTTTTTAAAATAAATCAATGAACTGATATACCACCTATACTTTTCAGCTCTAATTTAGTTTTAATAACTAACTCGGTGTTATCTTTACGAGTGGGGAGGGGGGGGGGGGGGGTAGCTTTGACGTACTAAACTGGAAAAAAATTATTGACCTTTTGACGTTTATAAACTTAAAATAGTTGATAGCGTTTTGATGTTGAAATCTTTTTTAAAAACAACAAAAACAAACAAACAAACATCGACTCAACCATAATAGACTAATTTTAGTATTCCAAAAGGTGATTAAACATCAGTTACAACATTCCAAGTTGTCTCCTCTTGGTGTTCTTGAATAATGAGTAGTTCTAGCCATTTGTCTTTCGACCAATCAACACGCTCGATACATCGATACGACCTAATAGAAGTGTAGGGCTAGATAATTGTCTCCGAGAGCGCAGAATTGATTGGTTGGCATCTAGTTCAAGGGTAGGGGAGGGGTGTGAGACGGATGAAAAAGTTTCTAGCTTCAAACAGATGAATAAAAAATGTACATTAATTAAAGAAAACGAGACTATTAATTAAGTCGGGGGTGGGGTGAAGAGGGGAGGGGAGGGGGGTGATGCGTGGAAGTTAAGGAGTTAACTAAGTTAGTTCTAATCACGTGATGTCTTCATTTCTGTGCGGGTTTTCTGAAGAGGATTCTTTGTGTGGGATGGGCGGAGAAACATTTGGCTTTCAGGAGAAGTTGAAGGAAGGCAATGCGAATAAACATATTTAATAAGTCTTGATATTGAAGCAAAGAGTTCAGCGTGAATGTTGTTTTTATACGAATATTATTAAACACACCGAATCAGTTCAATACATGTTGTATCGCTTTCACTGTGTTATACTGACTTGTTTTAAAATTGAATCCAAATTTTACGTTTCGCAAATGCCAAGTTTTAATCAACACGCGCTAGACACATGCTTAAAGCAACATTATCATATTCAATAGAGCTCTTGAAGAGTATTGTCGCTGAGTGCTCAAATTCTTATTTTTTTCGAGTGTTTTCTTCCTTCTTTCCTTCTTCTTCTTTGTTCTTAATTGTAATTGTGAATGGATTTTCTCTACCACAATTATGTATTATGTGTCAACTGGTTATGCGCCATATAGGCTGTTTACTCTGATTTCAGCCTGCTTTTCTTTTTGGATTTGCTTCTATAGACTTTGCGGACTAAGTACAAGGCAGCAGTTTTTTAGTTTGACATTTTCGCATGAGCTTCCGAGTGTTCGTTTTTAAAAAAAAAAAACCTGAATTACCTAAAAATTGTAGTTTTCTCAGTCGAACATTTAAATGTAGTCCTACACACAACTGACCACCAAACTATGGAGTTTCAACACTTGGCCATCTAATTAAGTGATCTTTATTGGAATACCAAGACTTTTTCATTAAAAAAAACCGACCCCCCCGATTTAAGATAACATGGAGATGTAAAACACGATAATTTGCTGCCTACAAAGTTTTGTGATTAAAACTAGCTTAGCTAAATATTTTTCGTTATTTTAAGAGCTCCCTATACACCATAATGGGGTCGTATAATTACCATAAAACATGCAGATAAGATAACCATTATCCTTTCACTTAGCGTCAAAGTGACATTGATAAAAATAGTTAACTTTAGAAAAAAGTTGATTTATTCTAAAAATTTCTGGTGCCAAAGCCATTTTTCTTTACTAATGCCATTTCTTTTCCCGACATACCTGTTGGGTCATGTTGGCTGGTTTAGCTTTTAGATAATTCAATTATTAATCACTTGCACTAATTAGTTTGAGTTTAAAATCGTGACATGATTTCCGAGTGTTTTGCTGGGAAAATATTGACGGCAATCAAACATGTCGACGATAACACAAGCCTCCCTCCCCCTCCCCCCACGTGTCACAGTTTCAAACATTCATTGGTTGGGGTCAAACCGGTTTTAGTGTATGCAAATTAGCATTGTGCTAATAATAGCTTATGGGAATTACCGAGGCCTGAGAACGTAGATTGTAATCAAATACGACATCTGTGTTGGGGGTAATTTGAAAGTTTGCCGTAGAGATTATTTTTAGAAGGTCCACACGTAACATCAAAGTCGGTTTTGTATTGGAAATCAATTTACAGTTTGTGTGTGTGTGGGGGGGGGGTGGTATTTTAAACAATTGTGACACGTCGTTGTATGACTATATCAGGAGAATTTATCATCTGACAACATTAAGTGACTCCTGTAGGCGAGTATAGGACCATATTGGTTGACTGTTATAGTTGACTGTATGACGATAGACTATATTAGACGAATGTTGTGACTATGTAACTAAGCTAAGGTGAATTATTTTAGTGCTTTTAAAAAAATATTTAGTGACTGTACTATACTAAGTGAGCTTTATTCATGACCATACGACACTATTTATTAATAGGCGACTTTTGTGAATGTTTTCAATTTACTGTAGTTTTTCTCGCGAAATTTTGGAAATTAAGACGGTATTTTAAAGTAACCTTATTATTCGACTTTGAACGCTAACAATACGCTAGTTAGAAAAATTAACATAATAAAAAACGAAGTAAAATATTTTAATGCTAAAACGCGATCACTTTTAAAAAAATTATCAATGAACGCGAAATAAGTCGAATATTATTTTATCGAAAGTATGCAAAGGATAAAAAAATGATTAAACCCAAAATTTTCGCTAAATAATCATTCGCGTTAACTAACAGCTTCCTTCGCGTATCTTTAGAACACTACTAAAGTCTACGCTGTGTTAAAAATTCAATCCTCACATTTAGTGCATCGTTTTTTTTATACCGACGGTATTTTATAGCAATAACGATAACATTCTGAATTGTTGCCTGATCAAACACCTGCACACCTACAAACCACCACCCCTCTCTCCCCTTCCCACAATGTAAGCGATATCTGAAAACAGAGCTCTCCAGTTGAAGATAGGGGGTGTGGGAAGAACGATGGTGTATGGGGGTAATGATGGAGACAGGGGGCCGGGGGTTAAAAGAATAAATTTAAATAGAAGATCACGTGACCATATAGAAGACCACGTGACCAGTAATACAATTCTCACTTCACCAGTACCAGAATCTGGCACCAAATCAAAACCGAAATACCAGTTCTTGCATTGGCTAGAAAGACATCCCCCACATCATAAAACCCCAAACTCTTACAACTCAGTTCCAAAAATAGACTTGACACAACGTCTATGCCCGAGTCTATCACAATGCATTCTATTCTTATGAAAATCTGTCCAGCTAATCAGCGTCCACTTATCTCCCCTCCCCCCATCTGCGGGCGTCCATTAACCCCAGTGGCCCAGAGAAAAGCAATTACCACCCGGCAGTTACGAGCAGCATAAAGTTAGATGCGCTGGCCACTTCGGGATCGGCCCCTGCAATGACGTTGATGCTTCTTTTTATCCTACCAAAGAATTATGATTTGGATAGACGTCCTTCGCCTTGACTTACTTAAGCAGACGACACAGTTAAATTACTCAAGTAGACGTCCGAGTTGAATACGTACTTTATTTAATGTTAGAAAACATCTTCACCCTCAGCCCCCCCCCCCCCTTCTCCCCCCCCCCACACACAGGGGCCAAGTGTTTAATTTTAATCTGATAATTAATCTGGCACAACGAGTGATGCAGGTGATCTGGATTATGTATGGTGTGTAGAACTTAGAGGTGTGGGGGGCGTGGAGGAGGGGGGGGAAGGGGGGGTGAGCCTCCCAGCCTCCCACCCCCCATAACGTCTTTCTCCACACCAAACGAAACAGAATTCATGTAGAAAATATATACTTTTACTAGTGTCCTCCCCCCCCCCCTCGAAAATTTTAAGCCCCCCTCCCCCAGGAGAAAAAAGTCTGAAAGAAACACTGCTTCACTCCCCCACACTTCCAGGTAACTCTGTTATATTTTCTCAAAAAGTGGTAACCCATCTGCCACGCCTTTCTGTGTGGCGAGTTTAGTTTTAAAGTGTTTTGATTGGTTCACGTGTTTCCACTATCTGTTAATGTAAAACCTGTAAAGACACCACAACATTACGATACGAGGAAGCTGAGGTTGATGTCGGGCTAACAACAGCAGCTTCTCCTGTACCCGTCCGATTGAAACAAACTTTAGAATAGAACTCCGTGAGTAAAAAGGTCTCTCTAATTAGGGAATCTGTAGGCTAGGATTGACAACAAGCACACGGATCTGAGTGTAAGATAAAATTGGAGTGTTTGTCTTTGGTAAAGGGTGCTTGGGGGGATGAGGGTGGAGGGGGGTGCAGTAGCGTAACAAGGGTGGTGCGATCGGCATCCGGATAAACTCTAGTGCAACAAGGGTTATGTTCATACAATGTAGCGCGCATTTGTTCGTTTAATGTTAGAGAATCAACGACAAATCTACGCCAGTACTCAAGTACCCTAGCTAAACCTCTGGGTGGATGGCTATTTGCATATTGTTATTACAGATGTGGGACTAGCCACGAAACTAAGTCGTCTGTCTTTACAAGTGGGCGATATGTCTGATAGAGATACAAGGGTTGTGGGTGTTGGGTGGGCGGGGGCGGGAGGGGGGGTTTGACTGAGATCTGGAGAGGCATACGTTTTACAACTTCAAGTATCTGAACTAAGGTTAAAGTAATATGTTCACCGGAAATCAAGAAAAACAGAAAAGCTATTTTTAATCCGACAAAACAGTATCATAACCCGACCACTCTGTAGCCTAGAACCTACCTGTAGCTGGACTAGGGCTAGTCTTTAAAGACAGACTGAAAATGTTGACACTATAGTGTGATATTAAACCCGAATATCCTAAAGTCTCCGTATGATTCCTCAAATTCCTTGTCTCAGGTAAAAAGTTCACATATCCCAGTTCATTAGTCGCTACATCAGAATGCGCTTGGCCGTTAGCTGTCGTGTCATTGAATTAACGCGACACCATACATAATTTACCTTGACATTTGACGTGGAACTTAAAGCAAATTAAACCAAACTCAGGACGCCATATTAAACATGCGACACTGGTTTTGATTATTTTTTAACAATACGAGACTAGACTACCCGGCTAATACCACACAACATTTTGGTACAGAATGGGACTAGACCAAAAACGTTCACGTACAAGAGACTAGACGAAACAATCACGAGACGTTACACAATCTGTCAGTGCATAAGGAGAATATACCAATCACATATCGAGTTTGGAAAAAAACAGACCCCTCACAAGCAAATAAAAAAAACCCAGTACGCACATAAGTGAGGACGCACAAACTTTGTAAACAATCTCGATGTTCCCTTTTAGTTAAAAATAGACACAATGATTCAAGTAGCTCATTCTAGGAAACCCACCGGTCAAGTAATTTATGGACTGTTCCAGAAATTGGACAGGCTTTACCGTGTTCTGTCGGAGAAATTGGTCAACCACGTTTATTAACTTCTCAAGAAACCGGTCAACCGTATCTCATGTCTGCTCAAAATGTGGGTCAACCGCATCTGTTGACTGTCAAGTCAATGTAGGTCAGACGCATCTGTCAACTGTCAAGTAAAGGGAATTCACATCTTTTTCTACTGAAACAAATTCCTAACTCACACCTTTAAAAATGTGTCTTGGTTATGCGAATTTTAAGTAATGTACCGCTACTTAGCGTATCTCACTAATTTCGATCGAATTCAATTATTTTTTTTTTTGATGAGCCTACAGCTTTTAACAATAACAAAAAATCGATTATTTCTTCCATGAAAAAAAAATAATTTTTAAACCAGGCAATAGATTAAATAAAATTAGTGGATACTGTGAGATCCACGCTAACACCTTTTGTAAATAACACGAACTTGTAGGTGCAGTAATTACATGCAATTAATTAAAAGCCCGTTTCTAAAAAATAAATTAAGTTGATTTTTTTTTATTTGAGCGTAAATGTTTTTTGGTTGCTGGGTTTATAGACATTAAAGTTTGCGTTTCCTTGTAGATCAAACACAAAGTCAACATCCCAGTGTTAATTGTATGGACTTACACATTCCGTTTCCTGCCTTCTGTCTGCTCCTACCCCCCCCCCCCCCACCCTCTCGCAGTCTACCAGCGTGCATGTATAATGCATCCAACACCCGCTTCACTCACATCTATCATTCATCCAACACTCACCATCACTCATGAATTTTTGAAGGCAAAACATCACTTGCTGGTCCTGATGGTTGATGGAGCTTTACGGGAGTCACATGACTTTAATCACCAAGTTATTTTAGTCTGACCTGTGCCGGGTTTCACAACAGTCAGATCACTTTAATCACCCGAAGTTTAATTACCACGACTATAATCACCAAGTTAAGTAACTCTCGTCTCTACCGGGTCGTGATGACCTCCATATACGTGAGGTCACGAGGTCATGAAACCAGTGTTTCTTCCAGACTTTTTTCTCCGGGGGATGGGGGCACTTAAAATTTTCGGGGGGGGGGGGCGGTAGACTTTCTTCGGGGGGGGGGGGGGGGCGGACACTGTTAAAAGTATATATTTTCTATATAAATTATATAAATTTCATTTCGTTCGGGGTGGGGGGGGGGGGGGGTGCGGTAGAAGAAACGTGCGTCATAGATCACATCTGACACTGGGGTCAATGAACTTTGAACTCCATCAACCATGACGTATTTAAATCCTGGAGTAAAAACGTCAATACAAATGTTGCTCACACTTGTTTATACAGTCACAGACCTATCAACATAACCAGATCTCATCCTTTTGGTTAAACATTTGCCCTTACTCTTTCAACTGCAATATGCCCTTACTAATTACACTATGCCCTTACCCACTACACCCTGCCTTTATTAATTACAAACAATATACACCCGGAAGAAAAAAACAACCTATGCCCAATGGTCTATTAACATGAGTGTTTTTATAAACTTCTAATCTTAGTTTCCACGTGTGAAGAGCGATCATGTTTTATAGCTCGTGACGTCATGAAGATATCGCTTGCCTTTTGTTTTTATTTCTCTGGCCTTCTGTTTGCTTACCTGGCAATATCTCTCCGAGTCAGGCTTGGTCGTGATTCTTTTTCTCACCTGGCCAAGTACTCACACTGTCAGGAATTTAGTTGTCAAGTACCCTCACACGTACTCTAACAATTATCATCACATCTACCCTCACAAGTACTCTCAAACATACCCTCACAACTATCATCACACCTACCTCACAAGAACTCTCACAACTCCCCCCTCCACAATTTATCATCACACCTCACAGCTATCCCCATAGATACAAAAAAACGCTAAGTACAGACCCAAGTACTTAGCGATGGCTTCAATCTCCAGTGGATCTAAACAAAAAATGTTCAGGTTCAAACTACTTCATCGAATCCTGATCGTGTTATCGATAAAACAGGTGCATCATCAGGCTAGAATAAACTGTTAGATATCACCACACACCACTTGTGTTAAGACACCTTGATTATTAAATTAACATTTCGCTAGCCTGACACCCTCAACACCACACATGTATCACCCAGAACATACAATCTGCTAGCATGACACTACACGACACCATTCACGACCAAAACTTGCTAGAGACACCACTTACCATCACACACGACAAAACTTGCTAGAGACACCACTTACCATCACACACGACAAAACTTGCAAGAAACACCACTTACAATCACACACGACAAAACTTGCTAGAGACACCACTTACCACCACACACAACAAAACTTGCTAGAGACACCACTTACCACCATTCACGACCAAAACTTGCTAGAGACACCACTTACCACCATTCACGACCAAAACTTGCTAGAGACACCACTTACCATCACACACAACAAAACTTGCTAGAGACACCACTTACCATCACACACAACAAAACTTGCTAGAGACACCACTTACCATCACACACGACAAAACTTGCTAGAGACACCACTTACCACCACACACAACAAAACTTGCTAGAGACACCACTTACCATCACACACGACAAAACTTGCAAGAAACACCACTTACAATCACACACGACAAAACTTGCTAGAGACACCACTTACCACCACACACAACAAACTTGCTAGAGACATCACTTACCATCACACACGACAAAACTTGTAAGAGACACCACTTACCATCACACACGACAAAACTTGTAAGAGACACCACTTACCACCACACACGACAAAACTTGTTAGAGACACCACTTACCACCACACACGACAAAACTTGCTAGAGACACCATGGCAAAACTTGTTAGAGACACCACTTACCACCACACACGACAAAACTTGTTAGAGACACCACTTACCACCACACACGACAAAACTTGCTAGAGACACCATGGCAAAACTTGCTAGAGACACCATGGCAAAACTTGCTAGAGACACCATGGCAAAACTTGTTAGAGACACCACTTACCACCACACACGATAAAACTTGCTAGAGACACCACTTACCATCACACACGACAAAACTTGTTAGAGACACAACTTACCGCCACACACGACAAAACTTGCTAGAGACACCATGGCAAAACTTGCTAGAGACACCACTTACCATCACACACAACAAAACTTTGCTAGAGACACCACTTACCATCACACACAACAAAACTTTGCTAGAGACACCACTTACCACCACACACGACAAAACTTACTAGAGACACCACATGACATCACACACGACAAAACTTGCTAGAGACACCACTTACCACCACACACGACAAAACACCACTCGTACCCTCTACCAACCTCCCAGCACCTAATTCAAACACTTCTGGTGCTGCGACAAGATAAAATCACCCACCAATTTGAAGTGCTGTTATTAAAAAACACAGCTAAAACTTTTATCACATAGCTAATGACCCAACACTCACCATTAAAAAAAATTCACCTCCATTACGTCATAGGCAAGAATGTATCTAAAATGTTCTTAAGTAACGCTTTCAAGATAATCTCTTACCCAGGTGATACGAAATCTTGCGCGGGTTCAAAGTTCGCTCTCAAGTTTCCTGGCTTGTTGTTGGTGCTTACGTCTGAGTGGTTGCAGGCAAAGTTTTATGGCATTAGATGTTAAATGTCTGGAGGTGAACAAGTTCTTGGACACTGGGATCTGGGGGGGGGGGCGTCCGGGGGGTAATTCACAAACAACCGTCTGTCAATATGTACAGCAATAGAGAGCGAGATAGAATTAAAGCAACAAGATGCACATAGTATTTTTACTGTCGCTTTCAGCTAAAGGGACGTGGTTGAGAAATACATAGGGCTAGTTAGTTCACTTTACAGAGGTTTGTTGAAAATGTAAATAAAATAATAAAATGTAAATAAAATAACAAAATGTAAATAAAATAATAAATGGAAACAAAACACTTTAAATGTTTTAAAAATGATGGGATGAGAAAGCTATTAGCCATAGTGACATTAATCTTTTTGTTTATAACTTTTCGAAAGTGTTACGTAAAATTAATACTTTCTGCAGAAAATGTTAAACATTTATGTGACCTGTTTAGCTGGATGTGGTTTCAGGGCATGCTGGGAGATTTATTGTCCAGATATGAGAAATTTATGGTTATGGCTTACGTCAGGAGGTGGGGGGCGTTGATCGTCTGCTCAATTAAGTTTCACTCTTGTTCTTCGAATGTCAGAATCCAAATGCTGTATGGAGCGCGCCATGGGGTACAGCAATGAGTGGGGTACAGCCATGAGTGGGGTACAGCCATGTGTGGGGTACAGCCATGAGTGGGGTACAGCCATGTGTGTGGTACAGCCATGAGTGGGGTACAGCTATACAGCCATGAGTGGGGTACAGCCATGTGTGGGGTACAGCTATACAGCCATGAGTGGGGTACAGCCATGTGTGGGGTACAGCTATACAGCCATGAGTGGGGTACAGCCATAAAGCCATGAGTGGGGTACAGCCATAAGTGGGGTACAGACATGTGTGAGGTACAGACATGAGTGGGGTACAGCCATGAGTGAGGTACAGCCATGAGTGGGGTACAGCTATACAGCCATGAGTGGGGTACAGCCATGAGTGAGGTACAGCCATAAGTGGGGTACAGCTATACAGCCATGAGTGGGGTACAGCTATACAGCCATGAGTGGGGTACAGCCATGAGTGGGGTACAGCCATGAGTGGGGTACAGCCATGAGTGGGGTACAGCCATAAGTGGGGTACAGCTATACAGCCATGAGTGGGGTACAGCCATGAGTGGGGTACAGCCTTCAAAGTCCCCGAAAGTCACTCAACAGTTTAGTAAATAAAGAATAACAAATCTGAATTCGGATACGCTCACGCAATTACTCTTAAGTCATTCACCACTTTCAATTGATGAGTCGAGCCAAGAAATTAGTCACGTGAGGAGATCATGATCAGAATTACCCTAAAATATTTCACCGCCGCTATGTTGAGCGTTATCAAATATGGAGTTGATGAACATTTTTTAGTTGTCATTTTTTTCAGTTTTCTACTTTATAAAAGAAAACGTTGAGTGTTTGATGAAGTAAACAATGGTGCCAATAAGTGTATGGGATTAAAACCACAATCCTCTGTCCTGATTGAACAATCATCTATTTCCGTATTTGGTTGAGACAGGACAAGCCCTAGATTTAAGTTCGATAAAATTCTAATTTCCGGGGTGGCTGGAATCTTATTAGCGATTTAATTCGACGTTTTGAGAACGTTAGATAAACTTAATCCGAATGAAATCACCAGCGTTTCTCCATATTGAGCTTTTAACTGAAATGTACGAAAACATGCACTCATACATTCAGTTGAGGGCTTATATCGTGGTTTGAGTGGAGTATTATGGTGGCATCTCGAAGTCTAAAACCACACTCTAGCATTGTTATGACCCACACCGTATGACTCCTGTTGGTGTAGGAGTACACACACATATATATATATATATATATATATATATATATATATATATATATATATATATATATATATATATATATATATATATATATATATATATTTATTTATTTATTTATTTATTTATTTATTTATATATGTGTGTGTGTGTGTTTGTGTGTGTGTGTGTGTGTGGCTCCATCGTGTAACAGACCATTGGAGAGCAAGCACAAAGCCAGGGTCGTACGATGAGAAGAGCCAGATTATCCATGTATTCCAGATGTTACCCCCTGTATTCGACCCCTTCTTTCGAACTGCTAATGGACCACAGGTAATTACGTCGTAGCTGTAACATTTTTTCTTACCTGGTTTAGATTCGCTGAGCATGCTTACGTCACTTTGATAGCTAAAACATTACGGCATAATTAAGTAATTAATTAATAATTAGCCGTCTTAATACACGGGCGACTTAGTTTTTAGACAGGAACGCACGTGAAAACGAAGGTTACCTCCTGCACGCACTGTGTTGTTGTACTCACGTGAACACGAATTTAAATATTCATGTTGACCCGCGGCTCACTGTAAGCAGAGGGGGTCTTTCTTATGTTTTGGTGCTATGGCTATTTTAGACTTTCGGTAAGGTTCGCACCCCCTCCAACTTTCGACGCCCCTGGGTGCTGTACACTGCGTGCAGCATGGGCCTACCTTATGGCAGAGATCAACTAATTTATTAAATAAAAAATTTTCCATACTCGTTAAGAAGAGAAAATAGGAGAACACGTGTATATTTAATCTGTGCCAACACCCCTTCACGAAATATTAAACGATCCTTAATTACAACCTACATCAATTTTGGATATGCATGTGAATTGTTAGACCTTAATAAAATATGTCTATAGCCTTAAAAAGTATCTGTGATATAATTCTGCTGGAAGTGTGTCAGTCCGTCATCGCTATAGAATTTGGAACCATAATAGTAAACTCACCGCATGACGTGCTTATTACTTGCATCGCAGTGTCTTATTAAACTTGGACGAGTAGGGGTTATTTGTATAACGACTTAAATTTTGTGTATAGTTGGCACTGTTTTTACACTAAAATGAATAAAATATTAAATGAACGCACATCGCTAAAACATATTAAACGGATCAATGTCAAATAATACTGTCACTTGGATTACTAGAAAAATTAGATACATTTTAATAAAAGCAGGGTAAAAAAATTAATTAATTAAAATCTTTTATAATTTTGTCAAAGGGAGGTAATTAAAAAGAAATTCAACTCATGCTAATATAAACAAGTTAATAAAAAGTCTAGTGACAATTTAAGCGCAATTTCCTTAATTAATTTTTTGTGACCGAACAAAAAGATATTTTTGAAAACTTTCTTCTGATATATTGTTCTAAATTATGGCAGGAATCGATTGGTAAATGTATCAAGTCGCTAAGTGGTCTGGTTGCTGAGATATGGGTAAAAAACTGCATTTTTTTCGAGGTTTTTTGGCTTTTCCGGGAAATCCAGGAAGGAATTCCGGGAATTTGTTTAGCCCACAATCAACCTCGGAACTTGCTTAACATATTTGCTTTTGGAACTAGTCCTCGATATTGCTTCGTTGAGGAGGAGATACGACTTAAAGCTGCGGACACACATCCATCCATCACCAGAAATGACGAGTTAATAATCGCAATTGTCCAGTATGGAAATTGCGCTATAAAAATTTGAATGCAAATTCTGCGGACGTAAAAGAGCACATTATAGTTAGCTTATTATAATTAGCATGGGTTGATAAAATGCACAGTGGTAGGTAAAATACGGATATTCTAAATATTGCCTTGTGTTTATGTTCTGGCATGGGTTCCCAAACTGGGGGTCGCGACCCCAAGAGGGTCGCGAAGGCCTTTCTGGGGGGGTCGCGAACTGGTAGACTAAAAAAAAACCATTTACAAGAATATCTTAAATTGGACTTTACTAACATCACAGGAAATTAAATAGAGAAAAACAATGCGTACTGTGCAAAGTTGTTCTCAGCTATAAGCCTATGAAACCTTCGAAACTTAAACATCATTTTGGTAGATGAATCTGATTGTGAGATAAATAAAAAAAAATTGAAACAGGAGATTTCTGGGCATCTTAAATCTCTAGAAAACAAACTGCGGCGTTATTTCCCCCGAGATTAAAGAAGAAGAAACTGCGCTGACACGTAACCCATTCTCTGCGTCCCTTGATGTTGCCAACATTCCCGATTAATTATAAGATGAATTCTTAAATTTGCGGAATGACTCCGCGTCGTATGAAAAACTGCTCACATTTTTGGTGTAGTACGCACCATTTATGCCCAATCGTGAAGTGAAATTGTTTGCGTTTCAAGTTTTAGTTTCT
Organism: Physella acuta; assembly: GCF_028476545.2. Taxonomy (NCBI): domain Eukaryota; kingdom Metazoa; phylum Mollusca; class Gastropoda; family Physidae; genus Physella; species Physella acuta. The sequence continues at coordinate 169,281 of NW_026733165.1, forward strand.
TTTGTGTCTACATATCTTTGCGATAACAGATTTTCAACACTCCTCCAATTAAAAACAAAACATTAAAGTAGGCTACATTACTTGTTGAGAATGATATGAGATTGGCGTTAAGAAAAACTAAACTGCAAATGTTGAGGCTAGTTAATAGTATGAGATTTTACTCATCGTATTAAAACAGTTATACATATTTATTAATTTTGAAAGTCTACAAGAAAATCTTACTTTAGTCCTTATAAATATCGACTTTTTAATTCTTTGGGGGTCGCGGGGTCACTTACTTTTTGTTAAAGGGGGTCCCTACTCGAAAAAGTTTGGGAACCACTGTGTTAAGGTATTTTAGTCGTTTACTAAGTTGAATCAGGCGGTTCCGCCGGCACCGGGCCCGGTGCGATTTAACTTTTAGATTCATCGTGGCGGAGAACGGGTATGCAGCTAGTTGATATTTATAAAAACTGTAAACGGTGTCCTTTTATCCTTATCATAGTACGAAAACTATTTTACTGAAATCGAAAGCTGCTAAGTGTTTTTTCGTTGCTGTCTTGATCATGGTTTTTTTATTAAAATTATTTTAAAAATAAACAATTATTCAAAAAAAGATTACACTGTCGCCTTTAAGGTCGGCGCATTTAGGATAAACTTGACGCTCTTTATGAAGAGGCTGGACATAGTGCTGGCCTCACTGTCTCTGAATAAGACGAGGTTACAAAAAAAAAAAAAAAAAAAAAAAAAAAAGACGTGAAAGGGACTAAGTGTATCTAGATTTAGTGTAAACCTGACGCTTTTCGACGAAGTAAATCCTAGACTATAACGGTTCCCCAATAAGTATTGGCAAGTATATAACTTGCACTATCCAATTGTGTGGCATGCACGGATTTGAATTGCGACCTATGATAGCATTTGTAGTATCCAGTACTCCGATTGGTTAAGTACGCATTTGTCGTGACCAGCTAAGCTTGAGTACTTAATTGTGCATGGGGCTTAGTGTGTACGTTGTGCCCTACACCACTGCCTATGCCTCTGCTTAACTTGACGTTAGGCTTGTCTCTACTCCTGCTGAATTTGTCGCGAGGCTTGTTTGTACAGCTATGCTATGTAGGGCTAAAGTTTGTCCGATTCTCGGACTCCTGTTTTTTGAAATTTATTAGGCAAGTTATAAAAAAAAAAGTAAGGATTATTTAGACCTAGGGATCCATCGGACAGATGATGAAGAGTTAATATTTTCTTGATCTATGCACATGAAGGGATAATGTGGTCAGTACTATGTTTGAGGCTAGTTTATACTTGAGGTATATTACAGGAAAATACCACTAAAACGAGTATAAACTAAGCCTACTTTTTTTTTTAAAGTCATGTAAATGTCTTCTTGGAGGTACGCAAATAAATGGCCCTTTGAGGGAGAAATACAACGGGCGTTAGGTTGATACTGTTGTCTTTTCTCTCAATCGAAATCAAAGCCAAAATCACCAACTCAACTTTAAATTTAACCGGAAACGAATTATGTCATAAATAACATATAACCTTTAACCTAACTCTAAACTTAACCCTAATGAAAACCAAAAACAAAACTCAAACGCAAATGTAACGCAAACACACACGTAAATACAAACACAACGCAAGAAGAAACAAAAACGTAAACGCAAAAGCGAACAGACGCTAACGCAATCGCTAACACGCAAACTCAACCACAAATTCAAATTCATACGCAAACAGAAACATATCATAAACGCAAACATAAACACAAACGCAAACTTAATCGGAGACATAACACGAACTAAAACATAAGCATTAACGTTTTACACCTCCCTGAGTTGGGAAAACATAGTTTTCAATCCTTTCCGTATTTCTGTGGGTGGGGTGTTTATGTGCGTGGTTACGTGTGTGTATTTCTGTGAACACATTACAGTTGATGAAATTACAGATATAAGTATTATATCAAATTTGTTGTTCTGTATCAACTTTTCGGCGATTTCTGATAACCGAAAGTGGAACTTATTTTACTTTTAGTTTTTCAAAAGCATGTAAATTGAGTTCTGTCTCAGTTAAATTAACAAAATTTCACATATAAGTAAATGATCTTTAAAGTTTTAATAACTCTTTTTAAAGTGGTAAAAACTAACATGAGAAAAGAAATCTTTTTTAAAAATATATGAAAATATTTTTCATAAGTAAGCGCCGAGGCTTGTATAGCTTTAGCAAGATTATTCTATGATATTTATGTTGCACTTTTTACTTTCTCGTATATACGAAGTATAGAGAAAGTATTGTAATCGTGCAAAAAAACAAAAATCGAGATTTTTTACAAATCTCGACGTTTTACACCTCACTGATACGGAAAAACATAATTTTGCAATCTTGTCCGTATGTCTGTGTGTCTGTGTGTGTGTCTGTCTGTCTGTCTGTCCGTGTGTAAACACGATTACTTGAGAACCGTTACAGCTAGGTTGATGAAATTTCATATATAAGTATTTTATCAAAATCGCAGATCCGTATCAACTTTTGAGCGATTTCCGATAACCGGAAGTGGTACTTTTCCTACTTTGAATTTTTCAAAAGCCTATAACTTGAGTACTATTTCAGATAGATAAATGAAATTTCACATGTAAGTAAAAGATCTAATTCTCTACCTTCTGTTAAATTTTGAGTAATTTCCGTTGACCGGAAGTAGCAATTTACGCTACTTCCGATTTCTCAAAAAACTAATGTAAATTTTTAAAGTACTAATAATATTGCGCACTATTATGCGTTTTTATTTGGCGTTCACTTGGTGTGCAATTAATTTGTCTACGAGATTTTATTCTATTTTTAAAACTTTAAGAATTTAAAATGGATTAAAAATCATGTCTATAGCCCGAGTTCCCATCCCCTGTTATTTTATATAAGAATATTCCAGAAAGTTTAGGGGAGATCACTCCCGGTTTATTTGTCATTTGATTGCAAATATGATTGCAAATGATTAACACTAAGTATTCATACCAATTGGGTTTGTGGCTAGTGCACTGTCGTATCGGCTAGCTAATTACCTATATTTTATTGAAAAATATTTTTGTTTTATTTTATATAATACCTGTTAACCATAAAGTAAAATTACACCAAGGACAAAGGCTCATTATTTTAAAAAAAAATTATACTCTAATTTACCTATTCAATTGTCTAGAAACAAAAATGTATATAAAATATTTAAGACCTGAAATAGGTAAGTAAGGAAACCACAATTAATCACTGTGCTTTTGTACTTGGTTTTAACTAAAAAAAAAAGTATTTTTATTTTAAATAATTTTCTTCGACAAAGCTAAGTTACTAATTAGTAGCCTTAGTCCTACATTCTGGTTTCTTGAAAACGAAATTATTGTATTATCGAATTAAAAGAGCTGTCAAGCCTATCCTATTGAAAATTAATTAAGAGTGTTGGAACCTAATAGAAATAACAATTACATGTATTATTTAAGATATAGCTGAAAGATAAGGAATATTATAACCCGTTAAACTTTTAAATCGGTAACTACCATGTCTACCCATAAGACGACCATCTTTGTTTTGAAGAGGAAACAATTCGTGCATGAGACACAATTCAGTCAGTTATTTGCTTGTATAATTAGACAGGAAGGAAGTTCAATAAACTCTTGTAAAATGGGAAACCACTAATATTTTATAGTGAAAGATGGCGGCTGTATTCAGATCTAGTAACGCATTTCAAAGCTCAAACAATGTCGCTTAGGCACACATAACTTATCTACAAAACAAGTAGCTTATTAGTTACTTGTTACTTGTGTGCCAATACTACATCATTAAATTCTAGAACTAACTCTATTAAATAAACAATTATTCAAAAATAGATTACACTGTCGCCTATAAGGTCGGCGCATTTAGGATAAACTTGACGCTCTTTATGAAGAGGCTGGACATAGTGCTGGCCTCACTATCTCTGAATAAGCCGAGGTCACAGGAAGACGTGAAAGGAACTAAGTGTATTTAGATCTAATGTAAACCTAACGCTTTTCGACAAAGTAAATCCTAGACTATAACGATTCCCCAATAAGTATTGGCAAGTATATAACTTGCACTATCCAATTGTGTGGCATGCACGGATTTGAATTGCGACCTATGATAGCATTTGTAGTATCCAGTACTCCGATTGGTTAAGTACGCATTTGTCGTGACCAGCTAAGCTTGAGTACTTAATTGTGCATGGGGCTTAGTGTGTACGTTGTGCCCTACACCACTGCCTATGCCTCTGCTTAACTTGACGTTAGGCTTGTCTCTACTCCTGCTGAATTTGTCGCGAGGCTTGTTTGTACAGCTATGCTATGTAGGGCTAAAGTTTGTCCGATTCTCGGACTCCTGTTTTTTGAAATTTATTAGGCAAGTTATAAAAAAAAAAGTAAGGATTATTTAGACCTAGGGATCCATCGGACAGATGATGAAGAGTTAATATTTTCTTGATCTATGCACATGAAGGGATAATGTGGTCAGTACTATGTATGAGGCTAGTTTATACTTGAGGTATCTTACAGGAAAATACCACTAAAACGAGTATAAACTAAGCCTCCTTTTTTTTTAAAGTCATGTAAATGTCTTCTTGGAGGTACGCAAATAAATGGCCCTTTGAGGGAGAAATACAACGGGCGTTAGGTTGATACTGTTGTCTTTTCTCTCAATCGAAATCAAAGCCAAAATCACCAACTCAACTTTAAATTTAACCGGAAACGAATTATGTCATAAATAACATATAACCTTTAACCTAACTCTAAACTTAACCCTAATGAAAACCAAAAACAAAACTCAAACGCAAATGTAACGCAAACACACACGTAAATACAAACACAAACGCAAGAAGAAACAAAAACGTAAACGCAAAAGCAAAAGCGAACAGACGCTAACGCAATCGCTAACACGCAAACTCAACCACAAATTCAAATTCATACGCAAACAGAAACATATCATAAACGCAAACATAAACACAAACGCAAACTTAATCGGAGACATAACACGAACTAAAACATAAGCATTAACGTTTTACACCTCCCTGAGTTGGGAAAACATAGTTTTCAATCCTTTCCGTATTTCTGTGGGTGGGGTGTTTATGTGCGTGGTTACGTGTGTGTATTTCTGTGAACACATTACAGTTGATGAAATTACAGATATAAGTATTATATCAAATTTGTTGTTCTGTATCAACTTTTCGGCGATTTCTGATAACCGAAAGTGGAACTTATTTTACTTTTAGTTTTTCAAAAGCATGTAAATTGAGTTCTGTCTCAGTTAAATTAACAAAATTTCACATATAAGTAAATGATCTTTAAAGTTTTAATAACTCTTTTTAAAGTGGTAAAAACTAACATGAGAAAAGAAATCTTTTTTAAAAATATATAATAATGAAAATATTTTTCATAAGTAAGCGTCGAGGCTTGTATAGCTTTAGCAAGATTATTCTATGATATTTATGTTGCACTTTTTACTTTCTCGTATATACGAAGTATAGAGAAATTATTGTAATCGTGCCAAAAAAAAAAAATCGAGATTTTTACAAATCTCGACGTTTTACACCTCACTGATACGGAAAAACATAATTTTGCAATCTTGTCCGTATGTGTGTGTGTCTGTGTGTGTGTCTGTCTTTCTGTCTGTCCGTGTGTAAACACGATTACTTGAGAACCGTTACAGCTAGGTTGATGAAATTTCATATATAAGTATTTTATCAAAATCGTAGATCCGTATTAACTTTTGAGCGATTTCCGATAACCGGAAGTGGTACTTTTCCTACTTTGAATTTTTTAAAAGCCTATAACTTGAGTACTATTTCAGATAGATAAATGAAATTTCACATGTAAGTAAAAGATCTAATTCTCTACCTTCTGTTAAATTTTGAGTAATTTCCGTTGACCGGAAGTAGTAATTTACGCTACTTCCGATTTCTCAAAAAACTAATGTAAATTTTTAAAGTACTAATAATATTGCGCACTATTATGCGTTTTTATTTGGCGTTCACTTGGTGTGCAATTAATTTGTCTACGAGATTTTATTCTATTTTTAAAACTTTAAGAATTTAAAATGGATTAAAAATCATGTCTATAGCCCGAGTTCCCATCCCCTGTTATTTTATATAAGAATATTCCAGAAAGTTTAGGGGAGATCACTCCCGGTTTATTTGTCATTTGATTGCAAATATGATTGCAAATGATTAACACTAAGTATTCATACCAATTGGGTTTGTGGCTAGTGCACTGTCGTATCGGCTAGCTAATTACCTATATTTTATTGAAAAATATTTTTGTTTTATTTTATATAATACCTGTTAACCAGAAAGTAAAATTACACCAAGGACAAAGGCTCATTATTTTAAAAAAAAATTATACTCTAATTTACCTATTCAATTGTCTAGAAACAAAAATGTATATAAAATATTTAAGACCTGAAATAGGTAAGTAAGGAAACCACAATTAATCACTGTGCTTTTGTACTTGGTTTTAACTAAAAAAAAAAGTATTTTTATTTTAAATAATTTTCTTCGACAAAGCTAAGTTACTAATTAGTAGCCTTAGTCCTACATTCTGGTTTCTTGAAAACGAAATTATTGTATTATCGAATTAAAAGAGCTGTCAAGCCTATCCTATTGAAAATTAATTAAGAGTGTTGGAACCTAATAGAAATAACAATTACATGTATTATTTAAGATATAGCTGAAAGATAAGGAATATTATAACCCGTTAAACTTTTAAATCGGTATTTACCATGTCTACCCATAAGACGACCATCTTTGTTTTGAAGAGGAAACAATTCGTGCATGAGACACAATTTAGTCAGTTATTTGCTTGTATAATTAGACAGGAAGGAAGTTCAATAAACTCTTGTAAAATGGGAAATCACTAATATTTTATAGTTAAAGATGGCGGCTGTATTCAGATCTAGTAACGCATTTCAAAGCTCAAACAATGTCGCTTAGGCACACATAACTTATCTACAAAACAAGTAGCTTATTAGTTACTTGTTACTTGTGTGCCAATACTACATCATTAAATTCTAGAACTAACTCTATTAAATAAACAATTATTCAAAAATAGATTACACTGTCGCCTATAAGGTCGGCGCATTTAGGATAAACTTGACGCTCTTTATGAAGAGGCTGGACATAGTGCTGGCCTCACTATCTCTGAATAAGACGAGGTTACAAAAAAAAAAAAAAAAAAAAAAAAAAAAAAAAAAGACGTGAAAGGGACTAAGTGTATCTAGATTTAGTGTATACCTGACGCTTTTCGACAAAGTAAATCCTAGACTATAACTGTTCCCCAATTAGTATTGGCAAGTATATAACTTGCACTATCCAATTGTGTGGCATGCACGGATTTGAATTGCGACCTATGATAGCATTTGTAGTATCCAGTACTCCGATTGGTTAAGTACGCATTTGTCGTGACCAGCTAAGCTTGAGTACTTAATTGTGCATGGGGCTTAGTGTGTACGTTGTGCCCTACACCACTGCCTATGCCTCTGCTTAACTTGACGTTAGGCTTGTCTCTACTCCTGCTGAATTTGTCGCGAGGCTTGTTTGTACAGCTATGCTATGTAGGGCTAAAGTTTGTCCGATTCTCGGACTCCTGTTTTTTGAAATTTATTAGGCAAGTTATAAAAAAAAAAGTAAGGATTATTTAGACCTAGGGATCCATCGGACAGATGATGAAGAGTTAATATTTTCTTGATCTATGCACATGAAGGGATAATGTGGTCAGTACTATGTATGAGGCTAGTTTATACTTGAGGTATCTTACAGGAAAATACCACTAAAACGAGTATAAACTAAGCCTCCTTTTTTTTTAAAGTCATGTAAATGTCTTCTTGGAGGTACGCAAATAAATGGCCCTTTGAGGGAGAAATACAACGGGCGTTAGGTTGATACTGTTGTCTTTTCTCTCAATCGAAATCAAAGCCAAAATCACCAACTCAACTTTAAATTTAACCGGAAACGAATTATGTCATAAATAACATATAACCTTTAACCTAACTCTAAACTTAACCCTAATGAAAACCAAAAACAAAACTCAAACGCAAATGTAACGCAAACACACACGTAAATACAAACACAAACGCAAGAAGAAACAAAAACGTAAACGCAAAAGCAAAAGCGAACAGACGCTAACGCAATCGCTAACACGCAAACTCAACCACAAATTCAAATTCATACGCAAACAGAAACATATCATAAACGCAAACATAAACACAAACGCAAACTTAATCGGAGACATAACACGAACTAAAACATAAGCATTAACGTTTTACACCTCCCTGAGTTGGGAAAACATAGTTTTCAATCCTTTCCGTATTTCTGTGGGTGGGGTGTTTATGTGCGTGGTTACGTGTGTGTATTTCTGTGAACACATTACAGTTGATGAAATTACAGATATAAGTATTATATCAAATTTGTTGTTCTGTATCAACTTTTCGGCGATTTCTGATAACCGAAAGTGCTACTTATTTTACTTTTAGTTTTTCAAAAGCATGTAAATTGAGTTCTGTCTCAGTTAAATTAACAAAATTTCACATATAAGTAAATGATCTTTAAAGTTTTAATAACTCTTTTTAAAATTGGTAAAAACTAACATGAGAAAAGAAATCTTTTTTAAAAATATATAATAATGAAAATATTTTTCATAAGTAAGCGTCGAGGCTTGTATAGCTTTAGCAAGATTATTCTATGATATTTATGTTGCACTTTTTACTTTCTCGTATATACGAAGTATAGAGAAATTATTGTAATCGTGCCAAAAAAAAAATCGAGATTTTTACAAATCTCAATCGAGATTTTTACAAATCTCGACGTTTTACACCTCACTGATACGGAAAAACATAATTTTGCAATCTTGTCCGTATGTGTGTGTGTCTGTGTGTGTGTCTGTCTTTCTGTCTGTCCGTGTGTAAACACGATTACTTGAGAACCGTTACAGCTAGGTTGATGAAATTTCATATATAAGTATTTTATCAAAATCGTAGATCCGTATTAACTTTTGAGCGATTTCCGATAACCGGAAGTGGTACTTTTCCTACTTTGAATTTTTCAAAAGCCTATAACTTGAGTACTATTTCAGATAGATAAATGAAATTTCACATGTAAGTAAAAGATCTAATTCTCTACCTTCTGTTAAATTTTGAGTAATTTCCGTTGAACGGAAGTAGTAATTTACGCTACTTCCGATTTCTCAAAAAACTAATGTAAATTTTTAAAGTACTAATAATATTGCGCACTATTATGCGTTTTTATTTGGCGTTCACTTGGTGTGCAATTAATTTGTCTACGAGATTTTATTCTATTTTTAAAACTTTAAGAATTTAAAATGGATTAAAAATCATGTCTATAGCCCGAGTTCCCATCCCCTGTTATTTTATATAAGAATATTCCAGAAAGTTTAGGGGAGATCACTCCCGGTTTATTTGTCATTTGATTGCAAATATGATTGCAAATGATTAACACTAAGTATTCATACCAATTGGGTTTGTGGCTAGTGCACTGTCGTATCGGCTAGCTAATTACCTATATTTTATTGAAAAATATTTTTGTTTTATTTTATATAATACCTGTTAACCATAAAGTAAAATTACACCAAGGACAAAGGCTCATTATTTTAAAAAAAAATTATACTCTAATTTACCTATTCAATTGTCTAGAAACAAAAATGTATATAAAATATTTAAGACCTGAAATAGGTAAGTAAGGAAACCACAATTAATCACTGTGCTTTTGTACTTGGTTTTAACTAAAAAAAAAAGTATTTTTATTTTAAATAATTTTCTTCGACAAAGCTAAGTTACTAATTAGTAGCCTTAGTCCTACATTCTGGTTTCTTGAAAACGAAATTATTGTATTATCGAATTAAAAGAGCTGTCAAGCCTATCCTATTGAAAATTAATTAAGAGTGTTGGAACCTAATAGAAATAACAATTACATGTATTATTTAAGATATAGCTGAAAGATAAGGAATATTATAACCAGTTAAACTTTTAAATCGGTAACTACCATGTCTACCCATAAGACGACCATCTTTGTTTTGAAGAGGAATCAATTCCTGCATGAGACACAATTTAGTCAGTTATTTGCTTGTATAATTAGACAGGAAGGAAGTTCAATAAACTCTTGTAAAATGGGAAATCACTAATATTTTATAGTTAAAGATGGCGGCTGTATTCAGATCTAGTAACGCATTTCAAAGCTCAAACAATGTCGCTTAGGCACACATAACTTATCTACAAAACAAGTAGCTTATTAGTTACTTGTTACTTGTGTGCCAATACTACATCATTAAATTCTAGAACTAACTCTATTAAATAAACAATTATTCAAAAATAGATTACACTGTCGCCTATAAGGTCGGCGCATTTAGGATAAACTTGACGCTCTTTATGAAGAGGCTGGACATAGTGCTGGCCTCACTATCTCTGAATAAGACGAGGTTACAAAAAAAAAAAAAAAAAAAAAAAAAAAAAAAAAAAAAAGACGTGAAAGGGACTAAGTGTATCTAGATTTAGTGTATACCTGACGCTTTTCGACAAAGTAAATCCTAGACTATAACTGTTCCCCAATTAGTATTGGCAAGTATATAACTTGCACTATCCAATTGTGTGGCATGCACGGATTTGAATTGCGACCTATGATAGCATTTGTAGTATCCAGTACTCCGATTGGTTAAGTACGCATTTGTCGTGACCAGCTAAGCTTGAGTACTTAATTGTGCATGGGGCTTAGTGTGTACGTTGTGCCCTACACCACTGCCTATGCCTCTGCTTAACTTGACGTTAGGCTTGTCTCTACTCCTGCTGAATTTGTCGCGAGGCTTGTTTGTACAGCTATGCTATGTAGGGCTAAAGTTTGTCCGATTCTCGGACTCCTGTTTTTTGAAATTTATTAGGCAAGTTATAAAAAAAAAAGTAAGGATTATTTAGACCTAGGGATCCATCGGACAGATGATGAAGAGTTAATATTTTCTTGATCTATGCACATGAAGGGATAATGTGGTCAGTACTATGTTTGAGGCTAGTTTATACTTGAGGTATATTACAGGAAAATACCACTAAAACGAGTATAAACTAAGCCTACTTTTTTTTTTAAAGTCATGTAAATGTCTTCTTGGAGGTACGCAAATAAATGGCCCTTTGAGGGAGAAATACAACGGGCGTTAGGTTGATACTGTTGTCTTTTCTCTCAATCGAAATCAAAGCCAAAATCACCAACTCAACTTTAAATTTAACCGGAAACGAATTATGTCATAAATAACATATAACCTTTAACCTAACTCTAAACTTAACCCTAATGAAAACCAAAAACAAAACTCAAACGCAAATGTAACGCAAACACACACGTAAATACAAACACAACGCAAGAAGAAACAAAAACGTAAACGCAAAAGCGAACAGACGCTAACGCAATCGCTAACACGCAAACTCAACCACAAATTCAAATTCATACGCAAACAGAAACATATCATAAACGCAAACATAAACACAAACGCAAACTTAATCGGAGACATAACACGAACTAAAACATAAGCATTAACGTTTTACACCTCCCTGAGTTGGGAAAACATAGTTTTCAATCCTTTCCGTATTTCTGTGGGTGGGGTGTTTATGTGCGTGGTTACGTGTGTGTATTTCTGTGAACACATTACAGTTGATGAAATTACAGATATAAGTATTATATCAAATTTGTTGTTCTGTATCAACTTTTCGGCGATTTCTGATAACCGAAAGTGGAACTTATTTTACTTTTAGTTTTTCAAAAGCATGTAAATTGAGTTCTGTCTCAGTTAAATTAACAAAATTTCACATATAAGTAAATGATCTTTAAAGTTTTAATAACTCTTTTTAAAGTGGTAAAAACTAACATGAGAAAAGAAATCTTTTTTAAAAATATATAATAATGAAAATATTTTTCATAAGTAAGCGTCGAGGCTTGTATAGCTTTAGCAAGATTATTCTATGATATTTATGTTGCACTTTTTACTTTCTCGTATATACGAAGTATAGAGAAATTATTGTAATCGTGCCAAAAAAAAAAATCGAGATTTTTACAAATCTCGACGTTTTACACCTCACTGATACGGAAAAACATAATTTTGCAATCTTGTCCGTATGTGTGTGTGTCTGTGTGTGTGTCTGTCTTTCTTTCTGTCTGTCCGTGTGTAAACACGATTACTTGAGAACCGTTACAGCTAGGTTGATGAAATTTCATATATAAGTATTTTATCAAAATCGTTGATCCGTATTAACTTTTGAGCGATTTCCGATAACCGGAAGTGGTACTTTTCCTACTTTGAATTTTTCAAAAGCCTATAACTTGAGTACTATTTCAGATAGATAAATGAAATTTCACATGTAAGTAAAAGATCTAATTCTCTACCTTCTGTTAAATTTTGAGTAATTTCCGTTGACCGGAAGTAGTAATTTACGCTACTTCCGATTTCTCAAAAAACTAATGTAAATTTTTAAAGTACTAATAATATTGCGCACTATTATGCGTTTTTATTTGGCGTTCACTTGGTGTGCAATTAATTTGTCTACGAGATTTTATTCTATTTTTAAAACTTTAAGAATTTAAAATGGATTAAAAATCATGTCTATAGCCCGAGTTCCCATCCCCTGTTATTTTATATAAGAATATTCCAGAAAGTTTAGGGGAGATCACTCCCGGTTTATTTGTCATTTGATTGCAAATATGATTGCAAATGATTAACACTAAGTATTCATACCAATTGGGTTTGTGGCTAGTGCACTGTCGTATCGGCTAGCTAATTACCTATATTTTATTGAAAAATATTTTTGTTTTATTTTATATAATACCTGTTAACCATAAAGTAAAATTACACCAAGGACAAAGGCTCATTATTTTAAAAAAAAATTATACTCTAATTTACCTATTCAATTGTCTAGAAACAAAAATGTATATAAAATATTTAAGACCTGAAATAGGTAAGTAAGGAAACCACAATTAATCACTGTGCTTTTGTACTTGGTTTTAACTAAAAAAAAAGTATTTTTATTTTAAATAATTTTCTTCGACAAAGCTAAGTTACTAATTAGTAGCCTTAGTCCTACATTCTGGTTTCTTGAAAACGAAATTATTGTATTATCGAATTAAAAGAGCTGTCAAGCCTATCCTATTGAAAATTAATTAAGAGTGTTGGAACCTAATAGAAATAACAATTACATGTATTATTTAAGATATAGCTGAAAGATAAGGAATATTATAACCCGTTAAACTTTTAAATCGGTATTTACCATGTCTACCCATAAGACGACCATCTTTGTTTTGAAGAGGAAACAATTCGTGCATGAGACACAATTTAGTCAGTTATTTGCTTGTATAATTAGACAGGAAGGAAGTTCAATAAACTCTTGTAAAATGGGAAATCACTAATATTTTATAGTTAAAGATGGCGGCTGTATTCAGATCTAGTAACGCATTTCAAAGCTCAAACAATGTCGCTTAGGCACACATAACTTATCTACAAAACAAGTAGCTTATTAGTTACTTGTTACTTGTGTGCCAATACTACATCATTAAATTCTAGAACTAACTCTATTAAATAAACAATTATTCAAAAATAGATTACACTGTCGCCTATAAGGTCGGCGCATTTAGGATAAACTTGACGCTCTTTATGAAGAGGCTGGACATAGTGCTGGCCTCACTATCTCTGAATAAGACGAGGTTACAAAAAAAAAAAAAAAAAAAAAAAAAAAAAAAAAAAAAAAAAAAAAAAAAAAGACGTGAAAGGGACTAAGTGTATCTAGATTTAGTGTATACCTGACGCTTTTCGACAAAGTAAATCCTAGACTATAACTGTTCCCCAATAAGTATTGGCAAGTATATAACTTGCACTATCCAATTGTGTGGCATGCACGGATTTGAATTGCGACCTATGATAGCATTTGTAGTATCCAGTACTCCGATTGGTTAAGTACGCATTTGTCGTGACCAGCTAAGCTTGAGTACTTAATTGTGCATGGGGCTTAGTGTGTACGTTGTGCCCTACACCACTGCCTATGCCTCTGCTTAACTTGACGTTAGGCTTGTCTCTACTCCTGCTGAATTTGTCGCGAGGCTTGTTTGTACAGCTATGCTATGTAGGGCTAAAGTTTGTCCGATTCTCGGACTCCTGTTTTTTGAAATTTATTAGGCAAGTTATAAAAAAAAAAAGTAAGGATTATTTAGACCTAGGGATCCATCGGACAGATGATGAAGAGTTAATATTTTCTTGATCTATGCACATGAAGGGATAATGTGGTCAGTACTATGTATGAGGCTAGTTTATACTTGAGGTATCTTACAGGAAAATACCACTAAAACGAGTATAAACTAAGCCTCCTTTTTTTTTTAAAGTCATGTAAATGTCTTCTTGGAGGTACGCAAATAAATGGCCCTTTGAGGGAGAAATACAACGGGCGTTAGGTTGATACTGTTGTCTTTTCTCTCAATCGAAATCAAAGCCAAAATCACCAACTCAACTTTAAATTTAACCGGAAACGAATTATGTCATAAATAACATATAACCTTTAACCTAACTCTAAACTTAACCCTAATGAAAACCAAAAACAAAACTCAAACGCAAATGTAACGCAAACACACACGTAAATACAAACACAAACGCAAGAAGAAACAAAAACGTAAACGCAAAAGCAAAAGCGAACAGACACCAACGCAATCGCTAACACGCAAACTCAACCACAAATTCAAATTCATACGCAAACAGAAACATATCATAAACGCAAACATAAACACAAACGCAAACTTAATCGGAGACATAACACGAACTAAAACATAAGCATTAAAGTTTTACACCTCCCTGAGTTGGGAAAACATAGTTTTCAATCCTTTCCGTATTTCTGTGGGTGGGGTGTTTATGTGCGTTGTTACGTGTGTGTATTTCTGTGAACACATTACAGTTGATGAAATTACAGATATAAGTATTATATCAAATTTGTTGTTCTGTATCAACTTTTCGGCGATTTCTGATAACCGAAAGTGGAACTTATTTTACTTTTAGTTTTTCAAAAGCATGTAAATTGAGTTCTGTCTCAGTTAAATTAACAAAATTTCACATATTGGGCTTGTAAGTTGTTAAAGTAGCTTACTAAGTTCTCGCTCCGGTAGTTGCCAGATGGCGTTTTTTTGTTTTTTCAAACCAAATGTGAATATTTTTTTTTTTTTATTTTTTTAAGTTATGAAATCTACTTTCGTTTTTGGAATAAAAAAAACTCCGACAATAAGTTGTTTTAAGTAAATTAAGATTAAAATAACACACACACACAAATATATTATATTTTATATAGATCTAGATAGATCTAGAATACAACCTGTATAATAATAATACATCTATATAATCTATATAAAATATGATATTTATAGGCCTAAAAGATTTCAATCGTAAATCTGAAATCAAGCCTAATTTAATTAATAAATATATATATAGCCTAGATCTAGAGTCTAGATTTCTAGATCTAGAATTCTATATCTAGATCTATGACTTAAAAAAAAAAACCCTCTTGAAAATTCCGACTTAGACAGTAACATACGACATACAGGATTTATTTTTAATTTATAGACTCAAAAGTAGTCTAGAGATCTAGATCTAGTTTCTTTTATTTTACAGTGTAGTTGAGTGGAATTAATTACTAAATTACTAAATAGGCTATTTACTTTAAGACAGGTAGACTAGAATATGTTCAATATCAATTTATATATAGAATCTAGATTATTCTAGATCTAGCGAAGTTTAGTGTAGTCTTGTTGTAGAACTTAAGAACTAAATCTAGAGTGTAGGCAACTGTAGTAATTTAGATCTAGAATCTAGTACTGTGTGACGTCATTTTAGGGGGTGGGGGTCTGGCTTTTTGTGACGATGTGTAGGGGGAGGGGGGGGGGAGGTAAAAATCGTCAAAAAAATGCGTGACGTCATTTATAGATGACCCCCATGGAGAAGATCCACACAGAAACAGTTTAAGGAAATGGGCCTAACATTCAAACAGGTAGAGGTACCAACATGATTTTAGAGATTATGTATATATATATATATATATATATATATATATATATATATATATATATATATATATATATATATATATATATATATATATATATATATATATATATATATTTAGGGGGAGGGGTAGAGAGAGAGAGGGTTCATCTGTAAATTGCATCACACATTTTATGATTTTTACCTCCCCCTCATAAAGGAGGGCAGTAAAAAGAAGAATGTATGATAGCTGGGTAATCCTAATTTATATAATCAGATTATTGTGGTAAATAAAAGTCAACATATCTAGCCTAACAAAATGCCATGAATTTAAAATATATAAAATGACTTAGAGAAAGTTTGGTGAAATGGAAATATCTGCAAATTTGATTTATTGATGATGTGTAACTTGTTTATATTATTCCTTTAAAGCTGATATTAATAAAAAGTTAATGAAATTATAGAGTTTTATCCAATTGATGTTTCTAAAGCCTTGCATGAACTTAATTTAAATATATTTAGCTGCCCAGGCAAAGAACCCAATGAATTTTCCAGAATTGGCTTGTCGTTTGACCAATGGTAACAAAGAGAATAACCCAGGATCTTCGCTGATAAGAAAATCTGAAGACATACCTTATTCTTCTATATCTAAATGTGATTTGTCTAATGCAAATATTTATTCAGTGACAATTGCTAAAGATATTTCACCATTATTTCAAACATCATCTTCTGAAATGTTGGTTTCTATCTCTAAACCTTCCACAATTTCTTCAAGTTTCAAGAGATATTTTAACATCATTGCCCACTTCCCACAGTTCTTATGTTCAAAATTTGCAATTTTCTGAGAAACAAAGTAATAATAAATTTGTACCCAGTGTTTTAGTTTCAGCTCCATTAAAATTTAATAAACCAATCAATTTCAAAATTAAATGTTTCTTATCCCATATGAAAGTAGTGTGATTTATTTAAGAAAAATCACCTTTAAAAAAATTTAATGTTTGAATGTCAATAAATTGTTGACATGGACTGGTTTGCGGGTAAGCTTTTATACTTAGTGTACAATAAAAATTCAGTTTCGATGTCAATATAGTTGCTTCTGAAAGAATTAAACTATAAACAATAGCATTTATATTAATATCTCAATGGCAGTTCAGTATACTTTCATCATTGTTTTCAAATAACAAAACAGAACTACAGTTTTAAAATTGAAAAAAAAAATGAAAATAATTTCATAAATGGATGGTTTTTTAATTACTTAAAACAGAAGATGCATCAATACAGCATTACAATGTATATGATTAATATTTCTTTTCATGGACAATCATCATTTAAATTCTTCATTAAAAGTTAAATTCAGCTTCCTTGTGTCTAAAAATCCACATCCATGCTGTTCCATTTACCTAGAAATTAAATAAATAATATTTTTAACAACTTTCTGTAATATGAAAAAATTAATCATTGATTAAAACAGACAGCCAATATAGCAGTTGAATTAAAATTCACCAGTTTCTGTGACATTTGCATGTAAAATTAGAGTGTTCAGAGGTATATACCCAGCCACCTTTAATTTCCCTATCTTGAGCCAGGTACTCATGAGAGCTGGTACTCATGAGACTTAGGACATCATACCAGGACTAAAACCAGGGATCTGAACTCTTATCTTTTAGGATAGAAATGTGAAAGCTACTATCAAGCCATACATATTAATACTTACAGTATATAATCTTAGTAGCAACATATTCTTTAAGAATTAGAACACTGAATCGATTTCAAACTTGGGCTTAAGCTGAAAAATGGCTTATTATAAAAAAAAAATTCAGCTCACCTTTAGTTCAAGATCAGCACCAATAGCCACAGTAAAGTGTGAGAAAATTGCTTGCCAAGTACCTAGGGAATTTAAATATAATAAATTATTAAGTTTATCCATATATTATATTAAAATAATTATTTAACTAATATGAGATATTAATATATATATATATATTTATTTATTTATGTATATTTATAAAAGGTTTAATTTATTGTAAAGGTTCAGTTTTCTATCTACTTAGCTTGTCTTAAAAACTAAAATATCTGGTTTACAGTTAACCATATCTTAACTATTACAAAACTATTAGTTTCATTTTCATTACTTGTAACTAAAAATTGTAGTCAATAGATCTAAAACTTAATTCTATTAACAGCTAACTGTAACCATACTGACTCTGACCAATTTATTAATTTTTGTACCCTGTAATTCATTAATAATTAGGCTTATACTAAAAGGCCGAAAGTTATCAATTGTAGATTTTATAGTCCCTGGTCTAGACTAACAAGACTAGCCTACAAGTCTAATAGTACTAATACACATGATCTAGTTTATAAGTTTACTACTAGGCAACTTGCTAGAAGACTAGTACTTAACCAAACTTTAACTTGCTAAAAATAAAAGGGCCTAATACAATAATAGATGGCCTAGTAATACTTTTTTTTTTACTGTGCTACTTACACTGCTTTTGGTACTATTACTATGACTAACTAACTACTAACTAAACTCTATTGTAGCTTGATGGAGATCTATCATCTTGCTCTTCTAGTAGTCTACACTACTTACTACTTAGAAAAGTAGTAGCACTACTGTAACAATTTCAAACTAAATTTAATCTATAGATCTATATTACTAGATCTACTCATTGCAACACTGTAGTCTGATAAGTCTGTACGCCCTAAATGTATCTAGACCTAGATTCTAGTCTAATTTAGTTTCAGTCTAGTTATTAGTACCTACACTCTACAATAGTCTACAGTACTCTACACTACACTCTACTAATACTCTAATCACTCTACTGGCTACTGATCTAGATCTAGTAAATAGCTAGAGTAGATCTAGTCTAGATTCTAGATATAAAAAAAATTAATTTAAAATTAAAAACAGGTTAGCCTTACTAGTAGGCATTACTAGATCTAGCTCTTACTAAACTTAACCAGTAATCACTGAGTAATCAGTACTAGAGTCTAGTTCAGTAATCTAGCTAGATCTAGATCTAGGTCTATTAACATTAACATTGTTGTCTAAGTTCTAGATATCTAGATCTAATATCTAGAATCTAGATTCGATTAAAAAGTAGATCTAAGTCGTAGGCTGAGTGAGACTGGAAGTCATCCTCATTTTCCTGTTGTTTTAGTTTTTACCGTCATCCTTTTCTTAATATTTTTAATATTTTATCTAGATCACTAAAATACTAGACTAGATCTAGATCTAATATATTCTAATTCATGAACTTATACTCTTAGAACTAGATTAAAGCAATGTAGATCTTAGTAGGTAGATTCTAGAATCTAGATCTAGATCTAGATCTAGGTCTAGGTCTGGGAATCTTAAGTCTCGTAGCAAAGACTGAGTAGAGTCAGAGTAATGTCCCCTAGCCTTGGACAAACTATCAACAAAAGAAATAAAATCAATATACTTACCGCCACAAAACTTTTATATTCAAAAATGCATACACATGTGTTTGTTCCCATCCATATGAACAAAACAGCGTTGAAAGTTTTTACAGTTGTTGCATTTCTGGAACGTTTGATGATTTTGAAATCTTGAAGCGGGACCTACTAACAAATAGCCGCCATGTTTTTTGTTATCAATGGGAAACCCCGTTCACAACAATTGATTTAGTTCGAAAACTTTTATCTCTCCCTGGCTAACCAGACACGAATTAACGCGAGAAAGGACGATAAACTTACAAGTTCTATAAGTAAATGATCTTTAAAGTTTTAATAACTCTTTTTAAAGTGGTAAAAACTAACATGAGAAAAGAAATCTTTTTTAAAAATATATAATAATGAAAATATTTTTCATAAGTAAGCGTCGAGGCTTGTATAGCTTTAGCAAGATTATTCTATGATATTTATGTTGCACTTTTTACTTTCTCGTATATACGAAGTATAGAGAAATTATTGTAATCGTGCCAAAAAAAAAATCGAGATTTTTACAAATCTCGACGTTTTACACCTCACTGATACGGAAAAACATAATTTTGCAATCTTGTCCGTATGTCTGTGTGTCTGTGTGTGTGTCTGTCTTTCTGTCTGTCCGTGTGTAAACACGATTACTTGAGAACCGTTACAGCTAGGTTGATGAAATTTCATATATAAGTATTTTATCAAAATCGTTGATCCGTATTAACTTTTGAGCGATTTCCGATAACCGGAAGTGGTACTTTTCCTACTTTGAATTTTTCAAAAGCCTATAACTTGAGTACTATTTCAGATAGATAAATGAAATTTCACATGTAAGTAAAAGATCTAATTCTCTACCTTCTGTTAAATTTTGAGTAATTTCCGTTGACCGGAAGTAGTAATTTACGCTACTTCCGATTTCTCAAAAAACTAATGTAAATTTTTAAAGTACTAATAATATTGCGCACTATTATGCGTTTTTATTTGGCGTTCACTTGGTGTGCAATTAATTTGTCTACGAGATTTTATTCTATTTTTAAAACTTTAAGAATTTAAAATGGATTAAAAATCATGTCTATAGCCCGAGTTCCCATCCCCTGTTATTTTATATAAGAATATTCCAGAAAGTTTAGGGGAGATCACTCCCGGTTTATTTGTCATTTGATTGCAAATATGATTGCAAATGATTAACACTAAGTATTCATACCAATTGGGTTTGTGGCTAGTGCACTGTCGTATCGGCTAGCTAATTACCTATATTTTATTGAAAAATATTTTTGTTTTATTTTATATAATACCTGTTAACCATAAAGTAAAATTACACCAAGGACAAAGGCTCATTATTTTAAAAAAAAATTATACTCTAATTTACCTATTCAATTGTCTAGAAACAAAAATGTATATAAAATATTTAAGACCTGAAATAGGTAAGTAAGGAAACCACAATTAATCACTGTGCTTTTGTACTTGGTTTTAACTAAAAAAAAAGTATTTTTATTTTAAATAATTTTCTTCGACAAAGCTAAGTTACTAATTAGTAGCCTTAGTCCTACATTCTGGTTTCTTGAAAACGAAATTATTGTATTATCGAATTAAAAGAGCTGTCAAGCCTATCCTATTGAAAATTAATTAAGAGTGTTGGAACCTAATAGAAATAACAATTACATGTATTATTTAAGATATAGCTGAAAGATAAGGAATATTATAACCCGTTAAACTTTTAAATCGGTATTTACCATGTCTACCCATAAGACGACCATCTTTGTTTTGAAGAGGAAACAATTCGTGCATGAGACACAATTTAGTCAGTTATTTGCTTGTATAATTAGACAGGAAGGAAGTTCAATAAACTCTTGTAAAATGGGAAATCACTAATATTTTATAGTTAAAGATGGCGGCTGTATTCAGATCTAGTAACGCATTTCAAAGCTCAAACAATGTCGCTTAGGCACACATAACTTATCTACAAAACAAGTAGCTTATTAGTTACTTGTTACTTGTGTGCCAATACTACATCATTAAATTCTAGAACTCTATTAAATAAACAATTATTCAAAAATAGATTACACTGTCGCCTATAAGGTCGGCGCATTTAGGATAAACTTGACGCTCTTTATGAAGAGGCTGGACATAGTGCTGGCCTCACTATCTCTGAATAAGACGAGGTTACAAAAAAAAAAAAAAAAAAAAAAAAAAAAAAAAAAAAAAAGACGTGAAAAGGACTAAGTGTATCTAGATTTAGTGTATACCTGACGCTTTTCGACAAAGTAAATCCTAGACTATAACTGTTCCCCAATAAGTATTGGCAAGTATATAACTTGCACTATCCAATTGTGTGGCATGCACGGATTTGAATTGCGACCTATGATAGCATTTGTAGTATCCAGTACTCCGATTGGTTAAGTACGCATTTGTCGTGACCAGCTAAGCTTGAGTACTTAATTGTGCATGGGGCTTAGTGTGTACGTTGTGCCCTACACCACTGCCTATGCCTCTGCTTAACTTGACGTTAGGCTTGTCTCTACTCCTGCTGAATTTGTCACGAGGCTTGTTTGTACAGCTATGCTATGTAGGGCTAAAGTTTGTCCGATTCTCGGACTCCTGTTTTTTGAAATTTATTAGGCAAGTTATAAAAAAAAAAAGTAAGGATTATTTAGACCTAGGGATCCATCGGACAGATGATGAAGAGTTAATATTTTCTTGATCTATGCACATGAAGGGATAATGTGGTCAGTACTATGTATGAGGCTAGTTTATACTTGAGGTATCTTACAGGAAAATACCACTAAAACGAGTATAAACTAAGCCTCCTTTTTTTTTAAAGTCATGTAAATGTCTTCTTGGAGGTACGCAAATAAATGGCCCTTTGAGGGAGAAATACAACGGGCGTTAGGTTGATACTGTTGTCTTTTCTCTCAATCGAAATCAAAGCCAAAATCACCAACTCAACTTTAAATTTAACCGGAAACGAATTATGTCATAAATAACATATAACCTTTAACCTAACTCTAAACTTAACCCTAATGAAAACCAAAAACAAAACTCAAACGCAAATGTAACGCAAACACACACGTAAATACAAACACAAACGCAAGAAGAAACAAAAACGTAAACGCAAAAGCAAAAGCGAACAGACGCTAACGCAATCGCTAACACGCAAACTCAACCACAAATTCAAATTCATACGCAAACAGAAACATATCATAAACGCAAACATAAACACAAACGCAAACTTAATCGGAGACATAACACGAACTAAAACATAAGCATTAACGTTTTACACCTCCCTGAGTTGGGAAAACATAGTTTTCAATCCTTTCCGTATTTCTGTGGGTGGGGTGTTTATGTGCGTGGTTACGTGTGTGTATTTCTGTGAACACATTACAGTTGATGAAATTATAGATATAAGTATTATATCAAATTTGTTGTTCTGTATCAACTTTTCGGCGATTTCTGATAACCGAAAGTGGAACTTATTTTACTTTTAGTTTTTCAAAAGCATGTAAATTGAGTTCTGTCTCAGTTAAATTAACAAAATTTCACATATAAGTAAATGATCTTTAAAGTTTTAATAACTCTTTTTAAAGTGGTAAAAACTAACATGAGAAAAGAAATCTTTTTTAAAAATATATAATAATGAAAATATTTTTCATAAGTAAGCGTCGAGGCTTGTATAGCTTTAGCAAGATTATTCTATGATATTTATGTTGCACTTTTTACTTTCTCGTATATACGAAGTATAGAGAAATTATTGTAATCGTGCCAAAAAAAAAATCGAGATTTTTACAAATCTCGACGTTTTACACTTCACTGATAGGGAAAAACATAATTTTGCAATCTTGTCCGTATGTCTGTGTGTCTGTGCGTGTGTCTGTCTTTCTGTCTGTCCGTGTGTAAACACGATTACTTGAGAACCGTTACAGCTAGGTTGATGAAATTTCATATATAAGTATTTTATCAAAATCGTTGATCCGTATTAACTTTTGAGCGATTTCCGATAACCGGAAGTGGTACTTTTCCTACTTTGAATTTTTCAAAAGCCTATAACTTGAGTACTATTTCAGATAGATAAATGAAATTTCACATGTAAGTAAAAGATCTAATTCTCTACCTTCTGTTAAATTTTGAGTAATTTCCGTTGACCGGAAGTAGTAATTTACGCTACTTCCGATTTCTCAAAAAACTAATGTAAATTTTTAAAGTACTAATAATATTGCGCACTATTATGCGTTTTTATTTGGCGTTCACTTGGTGTGCAATTAATTTGTCTACGAGATTTTATTCTATTTTTAAAACTTTAAGAATTTAAAATGGATTAAAAATCATGTCTATAGCCCGAGTTCCCACCCCCTGTTATTTTATATAAGAATATTCCAGAAAGTTTAGGGGAGATCACTCCCGGTTTATTTGTCATTTGATTGCAAATATGATTGCAAATGATTAACACTAAGTATTCATACCAATTGGGTTTGTGGCTAGTGCACTGTCGTATCGGCTAGCTAATTACCTATATTTTATTGAAAAATATTTTTGTTTTATTTTATATAATACCTGTTAACCATAAAGTAAAATTACACCAAGGACAAAGGCTCATTATTTTAAAAAAAATTATACTCTAATTTACCTATTCAATTGTCTAGAAACAAAAATGTATATAAAATATTTAAGACCTGAAATAGGTAAGTAAGGAAACCACAATTAATCACTGTGCTTTTGTACTTGGTTTTAACTAAAAAAAAAGTATTTTTATTTTAAATAATTTTCTTCGACAAAGCTAAGTTACTAATTAGTAGCCTTAGTCCTACATTCTGGTTTCTTGAAAACGAAATTATTGTATTATCGAATTAAAAGAGCTGTCAAGCCTATCCTATTGAAAATTAATTAAGAGTGTTGGAACCTAATAGAAATAACAATTACATGTATTATTTAAGATATAGCTGAAAGATAAGGAATATTATAACCCGTTAAACTTTTAAATCGGTATTTACCATGTCTACCCATAAGACGACCATCTTTGTTTTGAAGAGGAAACAATTCGTGCATGAGACACAATTTAGTCAGTTATTTGCTTGTATAATTAGACAGGAAGGAAGTTCAATAAACTCTTGTAAAATGGGAAATCACTAATATTTTATAGTTAAAGATGGCGGCTGTATTCAGATCTAGTAACGCATTTGAAAGCTCAAACAATGTCGCTTAGGCACACATAACTTATCTACAAAACAAGTAGCTTATTAGTTACTTGTTACTTGTGTGCCAATACTACATCATTAAATTCTAGAACTAACTCTATTAAATAAACAATTATTCAAAAATAGATTACACTGTCGCCTATAAGGTCGGCGCATTTAGGATAAACTTGACGCTCTTTATGAAGAGGCTGGACATAGTGCTGGCCTCACTATCTCTGAATAAGACGAGGTTACAAAAAAAAAAAAAAAAAAAAAAAAAAAAAAAAAAAAAAAGACGTGAAAGGGACTAAGTGTATCTAGATTTAGTGTATACCTGACGCTTTTCGACAAAGTAAATCCTAGACTATAACTGTTCCCCAATAAGTATTGGCAAGTATATAACTTGCACTATCCAATTGTGTGGCATGCACGGATTTGAATTGCGACCTATGATAGCATTTGTAGTATCCAGTACTCCGATTGGTTAAGTACGCATTTGTCGTGACCAGCTAAGCTTGAGTACTTAATTGTGCATGGGGCTTAGTGTGTACGTTGTGCCCTACACCACTGCCTATGCCTCTGCTTAACTTGACGTTAGGCTTGTCTCTACTCCTGCTGAATTTGTCGCGAGGCTTGTTTGTACAGCTATGCTATGTAGGGCTAAAGTTTGTCCGATTCTCGGACTCCTGTTTTTTGAAATTTATTAGGCAAGTTATAAAAAAAAAAGTAAGGATTATTTAGACCTAGGGATCCATCGGACAGATGATGAAGAGTTAATATTTTCTTGATCTATGCACATGAAGGGATAATGTGGTCAGTACTATGTATGAGGCTAGTTTATACTTGAGGTATCTTACAGGAAAGTACCACTAAAACGAGTATAAACTAAGCCTCCTTTTTTTTTAAAGTCATGTAAATGTCTTCTTGGAGGTACGCAAATAAATGGCCCTTTGAGGGAGAAATACAACGGGCGTTAGGTTGATACTGTTGTCTTTTCTCTCAATCGAAATCAAAGCCAAAATCACCAACTCAACTTTAAATTTAACCGGAAACGAATTATGTCATAAATAACATATAACCTTTAACCTAACTCTAAACTTAACCCTAATGAAAACCAAAAACAAAACTCAAACGCAAATGTAACGCAAACACACACGTAAATACAAACACAAACGCAAGAAGAAACAAAAACGTAAACGCAAAAGCAAAAGCGAACAGACGCCAACGCAATCGCTAACACGCAAACTCAACCACAAATTCAAATTCATACGCAAACAGAAACATATCATAAACGCAAACATAAACACAAACGCAAACTTAATCGGAGACATAACACGAACTAAAACATAAGCATTAACGTTTTACACCTCCCTGAGTTGGGAAAACATAGTTTTCAATCCTTTCCGTATTTCTGTGGGTGGGGTGTTTATGTGCGTGGTTACGTGTGTGTATTTCTGTGAACACATTACAGTTGATGAAATTACAGATATAAGTATTATATCAAATTTGTTGTTCTGTATCAACTTTTCGGCGATTTCTGATAACCGAAAGTGGAACTTATTTTACTTTTAGTTTTTCAAAAGCATGTAAATTGAGTTCTGTCTCAGTTAAATTAACAAAATTTCACATATAAGTAAATGATCTTTAAAGTTTTAATAACTCTTTTTAAAGTGGTAAAAACTAACATGAGAAAAGAAATCTTTTTTAAAAATATATAATAATGAAAATATTTTTCATAAGTAAGCGTCGAGGCTTGTATAGCTTTAGCAAGATTATTCTATGATATTTATGTTGCACTTTTTACTTTCTCGTATATACGAAGTATAGAGAAATTATTGTAATCGTGCCAAAAAAAAAATCGAGATTTTTACAAATCTCGACGTTTTACACCTCACTGATACGGAAAAACATAATTTTGCAATCTTGTCCGTATGTCTGTGTGTCTGTGTGTGTGTCTGTCTTTCTGTCTGTCCGTGTGTAAACACGATTACTTGAGAACCGTTACAGCTAGGTTGATGAAATTTCATATATAAGTATTTTATCAAAATCGTAGATCCGTATTAACTTTTGAGCGATTTCCGATAACCGGAAGTGGTACTTTTCCTACTTTGAATTTTTCAAAAGCCTATAACTTGAGTACTATTTCAGATAGATAAATGAAATTTCACATGTAAGTAAAAGATCTAATTCTCTACCTTCTGTTAAATTTTGAGTAATTTCCGTTGACCGGAAGTAGTAATTTACGCTACTTCCGATTTCTCAAAAAACTAATGTAAATTTTTAAAGTACTAATAATATTGCGCACTATTATGCGTTTTTATTTGGCGTTCACTTGGTGTGCAATTAATTTGTCTACGAGATTTTATTCTATTTTTAAAACTTTAAGAATTTAAAATGGATTAAAAATCATGTCTATAGCCCGAGTTCCCATCCCCTGTTATTTTATATAAGAATATTCCAGAAAGTTTAGGGGAGATCACTCCCGGTTTATTTGTCATTTGATTGCAAATATGATTGCAAATGATTAACACTAAGTATTCATACCAATTGGGTTTGTGGCTAGTGCACTGTCGTATCGGCTAGCTAATTACCTATATTTTATTGAAAAATATTTTTGTTTTATTTTATATAATACCTGTTAACCATAAAGTAAAATTACACCAAGGACAAAGGCTCATTATTTTAAAAAAAAATTATACTCTAATTTACCTATTCAATTGTCTAGAAACAAAAATGTATATAAAATATTTAAGACCTGAAATAGGTAAGTAAGGAAACCACAATTAATCACTGTGCTTTTGTACTTGGTTTTAACTAAAAAAAAAAGTATTTTTATTTTAAATAATTTTCTTCGACAAAGCTAAGTTACTAATTAGTAGCCTTAGTCCTACATTCTGGTTTCTTGAAAACGAAATTATTGTATTATCGAATTAAAAGAGCTGTCAAGCCTATCCTATTGAAAATTAATTAAGAGTGTTGGAACCTAATAGAAATAACAATTACATGTATTATTTAAGATATAGCTGAAAGATAAGGAATATTATAACCCGTTAAACTTTTAAATCGGTATTTACCATGTCTACCCATAAGACGACCATCTTTGTTTTGAAGAGGAAACAATTCGTGCATGAGACACAATTTAGTCAGTTATTTGCTTGTATAATTAGACAGGAAGGAAGTTCAATAAACTCTTGTAAAATGGGAAATCACTAATATTTTATAGTTAAAGATGGCGGCTGTATTCAGATCTAGTAACGCATTTGAAAGCTCAAACAATGTCGCTTAGGCACACATAACTTATCTACAAAACAAGTAGCTTATTAGTTACTTGTTACTTGTGTGCCAATACTACATCATTAAATTCTAGAACTAACTCTATTAAATAAACAATTATTCAAAAATAGATTACACTGTCGCCTATAAGGTCGGCGCATTTAGGATAAACTTGACGCTCTTTATGAAGAGGCTGGACATAGTGCTGGCCTCACTATCTCTGAATAAGACAAGGTTACAAAAAAAAAAAAAAAAAAAAAAAAAAAAAAAGACGTGAAAGGGACTAAGTGTATCTAGATTTAGTGTATACCTGACGCTTTTCGACAAAGTAAATCCTAGACTATAACTGTTCCCCAATAAGTATTGGCAAGTATATAACTTGCACTATCCAATTGTGTGGCATGCACGGATTTGAATTGCGACCTATGATAGCATTTGTAGTATCCAGTACTCCGATTGGTTAAGTACGCATTTGTCGTGACCAGCTAAGCTTGAGTACTTAATTGTGCATGGGGCTTAGTGTGTACGTTGTGCCCTACACCACTGCCTATGCCTCTGCTTAACTTGACGTTAGGCTTGTCTCTACTCCTGCTGAATTTGTCGCGAGGCTTGTTTGTACAGCTATGCTATGTAGGGCTAAAGTTTGTCCGATTCTCGGACTCCTGTTTTTTGAAATTTATTAGGCAAGTTATAAAAAAAAAAGTAAGGATTATTTAGACCTAGGGATCCATCGGACAGATGATGAAGAGTTAATATTTTCTTGATCTATGCACATGAAGGGATAATGTGGTCAGTACTATGTATGAGGCTAGTTTATACTTGAGGTATCTTACAGGAAAATACCACTAAAACGAGTATAAACTAAGCCTCCTTTTTTTTAAAGTCATGTACATGTCTTCTTGGAGGTACGCGTTGTTTGGCGCGATAGCTTACCGACTTCGCTTCCATGACACATGAGGCTCGTTTACTGGAGAAAAACGTTTATATATATATATATATATATATATATATATATATATATATATATATATATATATATATATATATATATATATATATATATATATATATATAATGAAAACCAAAAACAAAACTCAAACGCAAATGTAACGCAAACACACACGTAAATACAAACACAAACGCAAGAAGAAGCAAAAACGTAAACGCAAAAGCAAAAGCAAACAGACGCTAACGCAATCGCTAACACGCAAACTCAACCACAAATTCAAATTCAAACGCAAACAGAAACATATAATACATAAGTATTATATCAAATTTGTTGTTCTGTATCAACTTTTCGGCGATTTCTGATAACCGAAAGTGGAACTTATTTTACTTTTAGTTTTTTTAAAAGCATGTAAATTGAGTTCTGTCTCAGTTAAATTAACAAAATTTCACATATAAGTAAATGATCTTTAAAGTTTTAATAACACTTTTTAAAGTGGTAAAAACTAACATGAGAAAATAAATCTTTTTTTTAAATAAAATATAATGAAAATATTTTCCATAAGTAAGCGCCGAGGCTTGTATAGCTTTAGTAAGATTACCCCATGATATTTATGTTGCACTTTTTTGTCATTTGTTCGAAATGATGTTAATACTACATAGTCTTCAAATAAAAATATGTGCGTTAAATAGAGTTACCTGCTCCTAATAAGTTCGTGGTCGAAAAAATCAGCCATCCGTGAAAACAATTCACCCTTCGACAGCCCCCTGATTAACCTGCATCAAGTATTTTTTTTTTAAATCTAGTTTTCTCCCTCTTATTATTGAATAGAGTAATTTTAAATTAAATCTTAAAGACAAATTGTCTATCTAATTAGAGTAAAAATTCGATATTCTTGCATTGTTATCTACCCAGTGGCGGAACTAGAAAAAATGGGCCACCCCGCAAAAAAATTTTTGGGCCCCCCATATATGTATGTGTATATATATATATATATATATATATATATATATATATATATATATATATATATATATATATATATATATATATATATATATATATATATATATATATATATATATATATATATATATATATATATATATATATATATATAAACACGCAATACGAACATAGGATACTCATATCTGGCCTGATCGGTTTTGAAAAAAAAAAATTCAATTAAATCTAATCACAACAACATGTCATGTGTATCAGTGGCGGAACTAGAAAAAAAGCCCCCCCCCCCCGAAGAATTTTTTTGGGCCCTATATATATATATATATATATATATATACATATACATATATACATATATATATATATATATATATATATATATATATATATATATATATATATATATATATATATATATATATATATATATATATAACAAGGTTCGCTCTCAATTTAAAAAAAATTCCATCTGGTACACGAATAAATCAGAGGTTTTCCAACACACGAGCTGGCCCCTTTCTAAATCTAGTCCAACACACTAAACTGAGGCTTTCATCAAAACGTTACTAACCGTGTGCCCTGTTTTCCAGAAGTTGAATTAAATGTTAACAATGTCGGCAGTTCATTTCTTGGATCTTAGGGCGCGGGTTTGTCCACACTAACAACTAGACACGCCAAGGCATGCTGTAAATCCCTCGGCGACGGCCCAGGTGTCAGGGGAGTCACGGGGCTCTTGGACCTACCGGTTACATTACTGCACGGGTGATGGGTGTGACACATTGTTTCTTCCGGCAGAGCTCCCCCCGCCTCCCCTCCCCCGAAAACAGTCTACCCTGGAAGAAACATTGGTGCGAAACCTAATTAGATTTAGTCATCGAGTGTAGTAGCGAGACTTATTCCTAGTGTTGTGGGAACTTTTAAACTACTGTCTGTGGGGGCCAACTTGCTCATATGTGATGCGCTCAGGATGACACTGACGCCAGTTGTATTCAAGTAGTAACCTCATCCGCTTATGCAGGATCACGGGGCGCTAAATCACATATTTCCGTTAGGAGTCCCCACTCGAATATGTACAAATGTTAGGCCTATGACAGAAACCTTTCGGGGCTGTACTCAACAGCTTCCCAAGTTTTCATGGCGATTGGGTGAATGATGCAGTAATGCATAATAATAATAGAGAGAAAATGTTTTTCACATGTACAACTTTATGTGGCCAGGTCACGCGTTGGATAACCTTCTGATTTAGGGGAGGGGGGGATTAACAAAAAGCCTGACCCTCACACCCCCCACCTCAATGACTATTAACAAATGTTCAATTAATTCTAAACGTTCTAATTAATTTCTAAATAATTATATAAAAAATAATCTTACCTACCCTGTTTTGTGAATTAGATGTGCCTAATACTATGAAAGTAAATTAATATGTGTTGACTAGATCTAGTGCTGTCTAGTGTCTGACAAAATGTTCTGAAGTGGTGAATCGTACGGTTAGGAAGTAGTTCATAAACGATACATTTATCTCCTCGATACTTTTGAGGTTGAGAAAGAGGGATGGGATAGGGGTCGGCTCGGGAAAAAACATGAAAGGGACAACAAAACGCCTTGATCTATGTATGTCAGCATCGCCCATTGTAAAACTTACTCAGGGGAGATAATTTGAAGTATAGGCCTTAAAAGTTTACTATACTTCTTGTAAAATAAAAAACAAGTAAACGTATATAAAACTGAAGTTTCTAGTATTATATTATTTTTTTTAATTATTTGTACGATACAAGATAGTACAGGATACAAATTCAACCACTATCACAAACACATATTAACATTGAAAAATGTACAATGGATTTCGGGTCCCCTACCAATGCCGCAAATAAGAACCGCGCATCATGAAAGTATTGCAAGCCCACTTCATATGTAGCGGCTTTTCGTGCTATGGACTTTGTTGTTTTTTAAAAAAGAATTTTGCCGGCGACAGCGTGTGTTTGATTGTAGGGAAATAGAACTCGGCCTTAACGATGGTTAAAAAATACAACTATAAATAACTGTTTTAAATATGTAAAGAATTTGTCGACAATTTTTTAACCCCCTTTTTGGTCCCCATCCCCTGCCCCATCCGCCACAGTATACTTTGGAGGATCGGTCAAACAGTTACGTGTCCTCTATTTAGCTATCAAAGGGAGGGGGGGGGGGGCAACGAGTCAAAGAAGTCATTCAAAATTTGAAGAGTTGCCTATATTTTACACTGTAGTTTGTGTAATGGATTTTATCTTTTGCGGAAGAGCGTGGTATAGTGACTGTAAAATAAAGATAATCGTACCGCAGCTACGGTGTTTTTCTTTTACAAACCAAATATTAAGGCAAAAATTAAATTCAAAATTTAAAAAAAAAAAAATTTGGTCAGCCGTGGGCCCGTAAACGGCCCCCCCCCCCCGCAATGCTTGCGGGGTCTGGCGGGACTGTAGTTCCGCCCCTGTTCATCAGGTAAATGAACAACTACTGACTGGTGTCTTTAACAAAATGTGCAGAAGTGGTCAGTTTAGTTCATAGACGGTTCGTTAATCTATGCATTACATCTTATTGTAAGAGTAAGGGTGTGGTGAGGGGTAGAAGTGAGGGGTAGGGGATAGGGGGGGGGAGAGAGTTGGGAAGGGAAGGGGACAAGAAAGCGCCGATAAATATCTACATCAATAGTGCCGACTTTTTCCGATCGTCTAGAAGACCAGGATAGTCGCCTCGCCGCA
This sequence comes from Physella acuta, assembly GCF_028476545.2. Taxonomy (NCBI): domain Eukaryota; kingdom Metazoa; phylum Mollusca; class Gastropoda; family Physidae; genus Physella; species Physella acuta. Next base: position 201,808 of record NW_026733165.1, read on the forward strand.
ACATTTCCCCAGCCCGATTTCAAAGCGTACCGGCACAGTCAAATTTCAGATGCTTCGTCTTTGAAGTTGTCTATATGTCTGGCGGTCTCTCGAGCTATAGTCAGTGCATTTTTCTCAAAGACGTTTGCCGACTATCGTGTTTGTTTGTAACTGTAGAAGAAAGATAACTCGGCCTCCACCTAATTTTTTTTTTTTAAATAATTTAGCCAGGATTTTTGGGCCCCCAATTGGTCTGGGCCCCCCCGCATTGCGGGGTCTGGCGGCACTGTAGTTCCGCCCCTGTATCTACCACTGAGTCAAATTTTAGCTCAATCGGGTATGAGAAGCCCACTGGATAAATTAATATTCCACTCACACTTACCCACGTACTAATTTAGTCTAATAATAACCTTTAAAACCAGCGCTTTTAACGCGTAATAAGTTTGTCTGACCTTCACATGATAAAGTAGAATTGTCTTCACATGATAAAGTAGAATGGTTTTAAAATGATATGGTAAAATGGTCCTAAAATGATAAGGTAGAATGGTAGTGATGTGATAAGGTAGAATGGTCTTGATATGATAAAGTAGAATTGTCTTCACATAATAAAGTAGAATGGTCTTCACATAATAAAGTAGAATGGTCTTCACATAATAAAGTAGAATGGTCTTCACATAATAAAGTAGAATGGTCTTCACATAATAAAGTAGAATGGTCTTAACATAATAAAGTAGAATGGTCTTCACATGATAAAGTAGAATGGTCTTCACATAATAAAGTAGAGTGGTCTTCACATAATAAAGTAGAATGGTCTTCACATAATAAAGTAGAATGGTCTTCACATGATAAAGTAGAATGGTTTTCACATAATAAAGTAGAATGGTCTTCACATAATAAAGTAGAATGGTCTTCACATGATAAAGTAGAATGGTCTTCACATAATAAAGTAGAATTGTCTTCACATAATAAAGTAGAATGGTTTGCACATAATAAAGTAGAATGGTCTTAACATAATAAAGTAGAATGGTCTTCACATAATAAAGTAGAATTGTCTTCACATAATAAAGTAGAATGGTTTGCACATAATAAAGTAGAATGGTCTTCACATAATAAAGTAGAATGGTCTTCACATAATAAAGTAGAATGGTCTTCACATGATAAAATGTAATGGTCTTGTTTTCTTGGGCAAAGTTTACTTTTTGTCATGGCCGTGGTTTATTTTTTTTGTTTATCGGCGATTTTAATTTGACGAAAGTTAATGGATGTTGATGTTGGGCATTTAAGTAATATCCAGCAGTACAATCCATACCTAACAGCTACATTTTAAAACATGCGATTCTAATTGAAACCACCGCGTATAGGTAAGGTCAGGTCTTGATACGGTTAAAAAACTTATCTAATCTTCCGTTCAGTGAAGAGGAATGCGAAATTCACTTTTTTTGTGTGTGAACACCTAGCTCGCTGAATTCACGACGGTTGTTGAGTATCCTCTCTCAATCAACGATTTAGATAACTCTCCAGGGCAAAATCAAAACCACCCCCGTCACCCCAGTGTTGATAAAAGAGGAGAAACACGAGCTTCCCGGGGCGCTAGGTAATATCTGGAGCCAGACTCCCCCACTTAATGGTCTGAGAATGATCTATTGACAAAACACATCTGCGCTAACGTCCAGCTGTTGCCGGCATCAACCGGCTCATTTTCCGGCTGCCTTCTTGAAGTCTGACATTCTACTGCAGCATGGCGATCTGTTTCAGGTAACTTCATCTACCTGCTTCTCAATAATTAACACCTAGAGGGTTTTAAAATATAGGCACGAGTTACCGCCCATGTTACCGCACATGAAGAACAAGGGGAGTAAATTACAAGAAGACACACAAAAGGAGATAAAAAAAAATCGTCGATCTTTCAAACATCAGTTTGTTAAAACAACAAATCATTCTTTAGGCCTGGGGTAATATGACTCGTTAAGAATGGTTTAGGGCATAAAAACAACTTTCGCCTGCGTGGGCGATCAATTGAAATGTTAAAAGAATGAGTTCAGCTACACACACACAAAAAAAGAGTTTCTTTAGACGTGTGAATGTCAGAAGTCTAAAAAAACTAATCTTTGAGCGAATATGTAGGTAGTTTTAAACAGGCTTGGCTCCATCAACCTAGATCTAAAATAACTTTTTGAAAAAAACATCCAATTTCTAAAAGTGATTTTTTTTTCGCCGCTCTATGACGTCATCCGTTTCAGACATCGTCTGCGATTCGCAGCCAGTATGTGTACGGCAGACAAACTGTCAATCACTCAACACCATGAGCTGGGGAATTCTACGTCACGTGTTGCATTTTGAACATTTTGATTTACCTTTTGTAGTTTATATGTACTAAACACCAAAAAAATCTTAAAAACAAATTCTTATAGATAAGAACAACGGAATGTAATAAATTGAGATGTTCGTGGTATATCTGCATTTCCCTCGTCTTGTAGCTCATTTTACCACTCTCTTCCAACGTTTTGGACACTGTGGCACTTAACTGGGCATTAAGGCATAGGGCATATGGACTTTACTGACATGATGGACACTTAGACAGTTGGTTGTCGGAGAACGGTGGCTATTATTGTAACATCTTAATTATCTGTTGGTTTATCTGTTGGTTTATCCAGTACACGTACTTCCTGTTCCAGTATTTGTTTTAAAAACTTTAACGCTAAAAAAAAACACACACTGTATTCTACAAAATCCTTCGAGAACACTATAAGAAAGCTCATAGCCGTATTTCAAACCTTGGCTGCCCTACGAGATTTTCATCTGTAAAACACAATTATAAATGCAAGTAACATTTTTTTTATTAAGCGTCACAACATGAAATATTACATACGAGTCTGGAACTTGCATTACACGTGCACCTGCACTCACACGGCACCGACTTGCCCGCTACAACATAACACACGTTCAAAGGGCATTACCCTAACCTAATTACTAACTTGTTGTCATAACTTATACAACCCGAACTTCGACCTTTTAATTGCCAGCTTTTGATCACTTTTTTTAGAAAATCGAATTAAACTTTGTTGATATTTTAGCGGAAACATGGTCGCTTTTATAATTTAAAAAAAAGTGTTTATACTTTATAATTAAAGATTTTTTTTTATGAAATGAAACTAGAAGCCAGGATTTGTGGGAAGTCGTAACGTTTATATTTAGGATTAACTTGATACACGTCTGTCAGAGCCTTGTTTTAATTTGCTGTTTGGGGTATAATTTATCTCATCATTGATGTATAATGTAGCGAACTGGCCTAATGAAAACATCTTGATGTTGGATGTAATTTACTAGAACATCGTGATGTTTCAAGGATTTTGTATAGCCAAGCATGAAAATGTTTGCATTATTTGTCAGATATTTTTTTCATTATCAATTAATGCAATATACAAAGATATCACAATATTTGATACATTATATATATATATATATATATATATATATATATATATATATATATATATATATATATATATATATATATATATGGTTTTATGCTTGCCTTCGTATATCCTGATGTCAGATTTATGTGTTGTACTTAAAAAATCATGATGTTATATGGATGTATTGTGCTAGGCATCATGATGTTAGGTGGATGTTTTTCTCTCAGACATTATGATGTTATATGTATACGCTGCTATCAAATTTATATATATATATATATATATATATATATATATATATATATATATATATATATATATATATATTTATTTATATATATATATATATATATATATATATATATATATATGATGTGCCTAGACATATTGATATCTTATACCCAAGATATCTGACTCTAGCCCAAATAAAAACAGCCCACAAAAAACTTTCGATCTTTACCTCCGGCTATCGCTAGCCGAAAACATTCCCTAAACACCTTTTATTCAACACCTTTTTGAGATCCTCCATCGCTCTCCCCTCGAACTTAAGTGGCAACAACGCCTCGACATTTCCCGCCACTGGCCAGGTGCAAAAACCCGCCAGCAGACTTAAACAGCAGACGACTTGAATTCAGCCATATCCGCCTCCACCCAAATAAAAAAACTGATTCTAACACAAGGGTATTCGCTCTGATTATTCCCCCCTCTGTGACGTCACTGTACTTTATACAACAGCACATATTCATTTTTTTTTTGCAAGGCAGCAGTGTAATCTCCCTTGATGATATTTTACGGGGAGTACATGCCCTTGTTTACCCCTTTACCATTCTTGTATCCTGTAGCAATTATGTCACTATGCGAAGCTTTCAACGCTCTATACGAAGGGTCTTAATATTTCAACCTAGATTCAGTTCATCATTAGCAGTTGCTTATATATTAAGCTGAATTTCAAAGCTATTGAACAACTTAAGAATTATGTAGAGTACTGTATTAGTTTGGGAATAAAAATTTAAAACTAACCGCTGTTTGGAATTTAATTTTTTATCAGAATTACTTGTTTATCAATTCCGGTCATTTTTAATTGCTATTCCAAAGACAACTACAAAAATCCTCTCGTTTGTTTTTTAATCGAGAATTATGTTTTATTTATTTAATCCTGTTATAAAGATATAGCACCTCATTCAATAGTCCCTACAATTCTATATTTGCCATCCCTAATTAAAAAATATGTAATCGTTTAATATTACTATAATTTGTTATTGTTGATTATACAAGGGGGTCATCCATAAATGACGTCACGTATTTGTTTACCCCTCCCCCTCGTTTCCATTTCGTCACACATCATTACAAACAAAATTACGAACCCTCCCCCCCTATTAGTGTGACATCGTTAATGAACGACCCCCCCCCCACCCCCTGTGCCTTCCACACACCATGTGCCCAACAAAATGTATGTACAGAATTGATCCCATTGTCGGTGTGTGTATGTTTCACTGCCATATACAGGGCTTACAACATTAGCTCAACAATAACATAACACATGTGTTCATTATGCAGGGGCGGCTACGCTCGTATAAAAGGTATGTGTGCACATTTCATAGCATGGGGCACTTACACCAGAGGCGTAGCGACCCTTCCCGACACCCGGGGACAAACTTTTCGATTTGCAACCCCCCCCCCCCCTCAAGATTTCGATTTGCACCCCCTCAAACTTTCGATTTCCACTCCCTCCCCCCTCGAGATTTCGATTTGCACCCTCCCCCCCCCCTCAAACTTTCGATTTGCATCCCCCTCAACCTTTCAATTTATTTTTCCAACCCATTTTGGCGCCCCCTAATGTCGGCGCCCGGGGACATATGTCCCCCCCCCCCCCTCGCTACGCTACTGACTTACACCAAACTCTCAAGATGAGAATTGTGTTTAGCTTTAATAAATACACATATGGGGGGGGGGGTAATTAATTGTATATTAATATGGTCAATACTTAGCAGGAGGTTAATTAATAATTCACCGCGGTGTACATGAAATGTGATATTCTTAGAGTAATATTACTGATGAACGGCTTGACAACAGGATATTTAAAAAAAATTCTTGCTATTTCTGCAGAATTTTCTTTCTGCGTGTACTACATTTAACTCGAGAATTTCCCCTCTGTGTCCTACATTTACCCCACAAAAACTGCCCAACGATTTAAACGCAGGTGTGTTTAAAAGTGCAACAATTCAGCCATTGTTCAACACGAACGTAAGATGGTGCAGGTCACATCCGGTTTTTGGACATGCGCAGATAAATGCAACACTTCTGCTGCAAGATATCTCCAAGTCTACTCCCTGATTAGATAACCGAATCCCGACATCCAACACCCTACTTTCCCCTGCCCCCTAAAATAAAATACTCATAATATTTAGAATAATTTTAGACTTGATATTTATAATCTTAGAAACTGCCGGTTAGGTCAGTAGAGTAGCGAGGGGGGGGGGGGGGGCGACCTTAATGGGTCAAATGGGTTTGAAAGATAAATTGAAAGGTTGAGGGTGGTGTAAATCGAAAGTTTGAGAGGGGGGGGGTGCAAATGGAAATCTCGAGGGGGGGGGGTTGCAAATCGAAAGTTTGAGGGGGGGGTGCAAATCGAAAAGTTTGTCCCCGGGAAAGGTCGCTACGCCTCTGGGTTAGGTCAATAAACGAGGTCACGATAACTGTTAATAACCAAGTTATTTATTTTTTCTAAATAAATATTGATTGTTGTCTTAACATGCTTGCTAGTAAACAAACAAAGCTTTCTATTAGATACCTGCATTTCGGATATATCTATGTTTATGAGATACGCAGGCGTATACGATATACCTGTATATATTATGATTATACCTGTATATAAGATATACCTGAACATGCGCTCAGGTGCAACCACAGACACACTGGCCTGCACCTATCTGATGCAACAGGCGCCGCGCTGATAAGTTAAGTGAGTGCACGGGTTACTGCGCTTCAAAGGGACTGGCTAATGTTCTTCTTAGTCCCTGGCGATTAGCATGTTTAAATGTTAAGGACGTTATAGAAATAAGCAGATTCTTGCAGATGAAGACATCTGTTTTAATATTTTGATTTTGCTGACGCCAGCTTGCTTTTATAAGGGTGAGCTAAGCAATACGGTGGGCCTACTCGTGAGAACGGTTAAAGGCATAACGAAGCTCGTTATGGTAGTGCCTCTAACCTATCAGTGAACCGGCACTAATTTTAAACCGTAAGCTATCCCTGACTCAAACCCTAAATATGATAGAGAAGTCGATATTTAAAAAAAATTTTTTAAACGGTAGTCTATTAGCTGGGAATTTTCCTTTAAATAGAAAATATTAAAAGTCAGTTTCCCACCCATATCTCGGTATGATCCCATTTTTTCTTTTCATTAATATATCGGACAAGATACAGCCTTTATATCATTAATATATCGGACAAGATATCACCATAATATAATCAAATATCAAATAAGATGCTACCTTTACATTATCAATATATCAGATATGATACCAATGCATAGGACAGGATACCATATTTATATCATCAATATATCGGACAAGATACAGCCTTTATATCATCAATATATCTGACATGATATTACCTCTATATCATCACAATATCGGGCAAGATATCGATATATCTGAGATGATACCACCTCTCATCAATATAGTGTGTAGGATAGCACCTCTATATCCCTCTGGTGACGAGTTACCTAGGTGAATGTTCAGATTCAGAAAACACATTATGTGTAATAATTTAAACAACTGTTAGGTGAGTTGATCTTTTTGACGTACTTGGTGGGTGTGTCTGTCTCTGTCTGAAGGCATGTCATGTTAGGGCGGCGGATGGGGAGGTGTTGCGACCAATGTCGGTTAAACCTATATGACGTCATCTAGTGATGACCCCCTCTAGTGCACATTGGCCAGTGCCAAAATAAAATCAACTCTACTACACCCTAAGGCCCTTGACTTGGTCAGGGCTCTAGAAACTCCAGATCAAGCGTCACATCCCATTTCCTCAGGCTTCAGAAGTCAACTTGCTAGGCCTATAGCCGCGTTCTAATGCTACAGGCTACCATGGTCAGGTTGGTTGCCAGATCAATCGTCGCATCCCATTGCTACCGGCTACAGGTCGCGAGGTAAGGTCAGTGGTCGCATTCCTCATTCAGCGACTACAAACAAATGTTCATTTGTCCCCGGGACAAACGAAGCGTGACGGCATTAATCAAGCGAGGCACCAATTTGTGGCACTCATTATCTCAGTGCGCGCGACGGAGCCTAAATCCTTTTGTTGCTAAAAATAGTCCGTGTGTTGGTGGTGAGTTGAAGGTGATGTGATAGACGATTGGGATGGCGCTCCATTGAGGTGGGCGATGGAAAACTGTGGGGGGAGGGGGTGATTTCGTGGCGTATCGATTACAGTAGCAGCTGGTAGAGCTGGTTTTGGATACGCTAGGTGGGACGGGGGTGGGGGTGGTGGTGGTGGTGGTGGTGGGGGGGGGGGGGGGTTTAGGGGCCCCGTGATGGGACAAAGGTTAGAGGTGATGCTTATGGCATTAGTGTATAAATTGTATTCTTTTGATTTAAGGAGGTTTTTAAAAAAATATAATTTGTGTTCGGATAAGTACGCACAGGCGCACACTACACACACTTACGCACACATATATATATATACAAACACACACAAACACGCATATATATATATATATATATATATATATATATATATATATATATATATATATATATATATATATATATATATATATATACATATATATACATATACATAAATATACATAGATACAATATGTGTGTGTTTGTATATTTCTGGGCGGTTGTCTTTTATGAGGTTAAAGAAACTGAAACATAAAACATGTCAGTTTATTTTTTCCAGAAAACTCTACGCGCTAGCCTGTAGGCCCCCCTATTTACATTAGCTCTAAATAAACCCGGAGAGCTAGCACCTGTGATGTCACTGAACAGCTGTACTCTGGGGTTACCGTGACCTCTCGTGACCCAAACGATGAAATAACGAATCTAGGATTAACAGCTCACCACACTATTGCCGTCTAAATTGTTTAAAAACTATTTAAAGTTTCAATTATACACCAGTATTAAAGATCAATCATATTTTTAAAAATCTGCACCAATCAATAATTTCAACAATATTTTGCTTTTAAACCAGAACTATCGGTTTGTTTCCCTTGCGTGTGTGCTAGTCTCCCCTTGTTTCGTTTGTTGACATAAAGAATTATCTGTCCACTGATTAAACATTACCTCCCTTTATGTCGAAAATGTTGTAAATATAGGCTGTACAAAACAAACGTCGATGACACTATCGACCTTTTAGTTCGACCGGTCCATTCCTGTTAGACTTTTACCTTTTCATGTATGTTACACCTGATAGCTTTACCTGTTTCATACGGCGGTGATTTGAACCCTAACCATAACCAGATGGCTTGCTATTAGTTCATCAATCATTAGGCGTTCCTCAAGAGATAATTATTTTACCTGAGATCAAATAGCCACGAACTTAATGATTATGATTCTTGGAGTCAATCCACATATTATCCACAAACTGGATGATCTGAATCACTACCTTAACTATGGAAAACAGAAATTGATGAAGAAAATATGGGAAAGTTCGACAAAAAGATAGAATTATCTCATGCAATATTCTAGCAACTCAAGGCTTCTAAAATCTAAACGAGTGTGTAGATCCTACCCATTTTGGTGCTACAAGGTTTAGGTTCTACATTTTTTGGTGCTGCATTGTTTAAGTTCAACATCATGTAAATCCTACATTTTCTTGCTCCTATAATTTTGGCTGTAGTAATAGGATATAACAACTTTTGTAATTAAACAATTCAAACCCTTTAGATTAATAAATCCGGAGAATATCTAATCCCATAAGGAAATATTCCAATCTTTACCCCACCCACCACTGGATAGATTTAATCATGGACATAGGTAGAAATATTTCTGGCGGAGTAAGACTGTATCAGATAGGCAAGTTGGTGTGAGTGTGTGTGTGTATGGGGGGGGGGGGGCAATTTCAATGTAGAGAGAACCTCATTATGTTGATATCTACACACTAGCTCATGTGTCACGTGATTCAATATACAAGTTCCATTTACAGATCAAACACACGACGTTTTAGCTTTAAATTTCCGGTTATAGCTTTATAAATAGGTGTCACGTGACTAAAGTATTTTATTTTACTGCAACATGTAAACAACAGCTGTCGACTGACTTTATTTGAAACTAATGGCTTGTTTTTTTAAAAAATATATTTTTAGATGCAGTTAGGGTTAATTTACATAGAGTTAGTGTATCCGGTTGTCTTGTCATTTAGCTCGTATTTCAGACACATATGAGGTGAATAACACACACATAGCACGCATATCTGGAACACATATCTAGTACACATGCGCAGTCCAGTGACCACATGTATAAGCTTAAGAAATACATTCACCATGTAGCTACCCAACACATACGCTAGTATATTTGTACTCATATAAATTGTGTCTCGCCCTCTTCAAGTTTATAAACAATATCTCAGCGTACACCCGAGAAAATCAAGTCGACCTCATCAACTTGATAAACAATATCTCAGTGTATACGCAAGAAAATCAATTTTTGACCGCGCCGCTTCAGCCATTAATTTTTCCGTAAATAAATCCGCGTGATTTTAAATGGATTGTTTGAAATCAGGGCCAGTTTCATTGTTGACTGAAATTAAAGATTTAATCCACTCACTTTTCTTTTTATTTCACTCTCCTTCCGCGTTTGGACTATAACAAAAGATATATAACTTCAAAACCTTCATTCAGCTCCCGACTTATATAATCAATTTTTCAACCCCCCTCCCTTTCCAATTTCCATGTGGATGATTTTGTTTAAAACAAAATGACCTGTTCTCGCTGCAAGCAAAATGACAATTTTCTTCGAAAAAAAATGACATCTCGTTGGAAACAAAATGACCAGTTCTCTCTAGAAACAAAATGACTATTTCCTGTTGCTCTCTGTAAAACCAGGTTCTACAAAACAACACATTCCAGCACTGTGTAGAATGCTGGGTACCAATATGGCTGATGGTGTACTTTGGCCGAAGCAAATAAACATAGTGTTGACTCAAAAGCTACCTCACCTCTCCCATGAATACTACCTCACCTCTCCCACGAATACTACCTCACCTCTCCCATGAATACTACCTCACCTCTCCCATGAATACTACCTCACCTCTCCCATGAATACTACCTCACCTCTCCCATGAATACTACCTCACCTCTCCCATGAATACTACCTCACCTCTCCCATGAATACTACCTCACCTCTCCCATGAATACTACCTCACCTCTCCCATGAATACTACCTCACCTCTCCCATGAATACTACCTCACCTCTCCCATGAATACTACCTCACCTCTCCCATGAATACTACCTCACCTCTCCCATGAATACTACCTCACCTCTCCCATACATGCTACCTAACCTCTCCCATGAATACTACCTCACCTCTCCCATGAATGCTACCTCACCTCTCCCATGCATGCTACCATGTACCTAATCACATTAGTGCTGCGATGTTCTGTGATCATTTAAAGTAATTATTAATTTACTCAACCATTGATACAAGAGGTAGTAGTAATTAAACAGCCAAAAAAAACAGCTTTTATATTTTAGCGTTAAAAAACTTCAAAGAAAATGTCAAGCCGATTTGTTTTCATTTAATGAAGGCGGTGATCTCTGCCGTTGTTTTAGTTGTGAGGTGTACATTAAAAAGGTGAACATCAATCAGGTGCACATTAATAATCTGTACATCAAGTAAGTAAGGTGTACATTAATACGGTGAGCAGCAATATGATGCACATCAAGAAAATCTATATTAGTAAGGTTACATCATTTGTAGGATTTGACCCGGGAGATATGTATGTAACGAACAAAAAAAAATACCTGTATCTGATAGGATAATGCAGCAAATGTTCAAAACAATTAGACTTTTAATACCAGGCGTTATAATTCAAACAAGTTCTGTTAGGTTTTATGAGTGATTTTAAAACGGTGTCAAGTTTAAAGTGGAGTTTTTCTGCTAATTTTGTTATGTATAGAACAAACATTTTAAAACTTGCAATAAGTGAAAACATCGTTGGAATTAAGGACGGCTTTCAATTAGCACTTTGTTGTGGGAAAACCATACCGACTGTCTACTAAATGCTAAAGACAGACCATACCAATTGTCTTAAGGCTATAGAAAAATCATGTCTACTGTCTTATTTTCTTAAGGCAATCGAATGTGCATACCCATTTTTTAAGGCTATTGAGAGATTATATCCACAATCTTAAGGCTATTGACCAATCATACATCCTGTCTAAATGCCATCGACGTATCATACCCAGGTCAATATGCTATCGACAGACCATACCCATGTCAATATGCTATCGGCAGACCATACCCATGTCAATATGCTATCGACAGACCATACCCATGTCAATATGCTATCGGCAGACCATACCCATGTCAATATGCTATCGGCAGACCATACCATGTCAAAATGCTATCGACAGACCATACCCATGTCGATATGCTATCGACAGACCATACCCATGTCAATATGCTATCGGCACACCATACCCATGTTAATATGCTATCGAGAGACCATACCCATGTCAATATGCTATCGGCACGTTACACCAACTGCCTCTGTGTCAAGCACTCACCTCCACGCTCTCACGTTAGATTAGCTCTCAAGTGGTGATACCGACGTGTTTGGTGATCTAGAGGTGAGCTAATGGTGATCCAGAGGTGACCTAATGGTGACCGAGAGGTGAGCTAATGGTGATCCAGAGGTGACCTAATGGTGACCGAGAGGTGAGCTAATGGTGACCGAGAGGTGAGCTAATGGTGACCGAGAGGTGAGCCAAGGATGTGTGAGAGATGTTTGTCTTGTGATAAATGTGAGGGGATGATTTTGAGCCCAACAACCTCGGGGTGAAGGCCACACGGGATAAATCTATAGGACGGTGGTGTGGGGTGGTGGAGTGGTATAGCTATTGATAGAACATTGTTTGGTGTGAGGTTGTGCCCGCGAAAAAACGACTCTAACAGTTCCACTATAACACATACTCTAACAACAGATTATGACAGGGACTTCACATATGATAAGACACCAAAATCCACACACACATATAACACCAACACATACAATAAGTAAAACACACAAACAAACACATCAACACGCCATTATACACACGAATAACTGTTTCAAATTGCAAGGAAATTTACAATGCGTATACATCTATTCAATTTCGGTAAAACGTGTCACCTTTAAAAAAATGTAGTCCTGTTTCTCTTCTTTATGTTGTCTTGAATGTGTTCAGACTTAGACCAATCACCAACGTCTTGGAGTCTGATGCGCCCGAAGAAATAATTATTTTGGGATTTTCGCACATCTCCTTACGATAGTTATTCAAAGTATAGAGATCTTAGACAGTGAACAGAGTTTAAATCCGATGGAAGGCGCATAAATCCGACTTTAATAAAAAAATATCTCCAATCTCAAGAAAATAGTTCTGAATCTTGATTTTGACGTCAGTGTGATTGAGGACTATAAGGCAAGTTTTCGGCGGTGTAATACAATTTTTTTAAACGAGTGAATATAATCAATCAGCATTTGATACAGACATAAATTATCTCCCCCTCACTTTCTCCCACTTGTGCTCTATCCCCCCCCCCTCTCTGTGGCTGTATGAAAACACGACCAGCATCCAATCTAAGATCATAGAAACTCCTACAGCCGTATGTATTCAAGCGCGAGTTGTTTTTTTTTTAACTGCCCTCAATAGCGTGCTCGTTGAGTGAACCCAGACCTCGTCTATTTAACTCGGGTTGTTAAAAAAGTTGATCAAGAAATCAAATCAATGAAAAAGTCCAGTCCGTGGTCGCTTTGATTTTTTCGAGGGGTCAAAGGTTTCGATTGGCTGGAAAATTTGCCTGTGACCTCATTGGTGGGATTTCTTGAACTATAAATAGCTGGATGAGTTCGAGACAAGCCAGAAACGAATACGTCGAGTAGTTGCCCCTGTTATGTGCAAGGGTGGACAACTCGGCGTCGGGTTACTCTCCTTGAAATTCACCTTGGAAGGTTGGGAAAAAAAAATTGATAAACAGCCAAGCCACAGGCAACTTAAGTCTTTTTTTTTCTAACCAACTTTATTTGGAGTGAAATGTTGGACTAATCTTTTTTTCTAACCAACTTTATTTGGAATGAAATGTTGGACAAATCTTTTTTCTAACCAACTTTATTTGGAATGAAATGTTGGACAAATCTTTTTCTCTAACCAACTTTATTTGGAATGAAATGTTGGACAAAGCAGCCGTGTCTTACAGCTAGAGCACTGCCCTGGTTAATGCTTTGTGATCTGTACCGTGAGATTGGCCATGGAAGCACAATATAAACCTTGGCCATCGAGTCGGACCTTAGGATGGCCGAGCTTAGACCTAAACTTGACCATGGAAATAAGACCTAAACTTGACCATGGGACCAAGACCTAAACTTGACCATAAGACCAAGACCTAAACTTGACCATGAAATAAAGACCTAAACTTGACCATAAGACCAAGACCTAAACTTGACCATGAAATAAAGACCTAAACTTGACCATGGGACCAAGACCTAAACTTGACCATATAGCCAAGAACGAAACTCTGACAAAATGGCAAGAAAAGATAACATTAATATTGTAAATTCGACCCTAGACCCCAACTGGCAAGTGTGTCATTTTCAACACACCCTTTGACAAGTAATTTGAATCCATTGGGCTAGTATTTAGCTGAGGGTCACAATATGCAGAGCTATTCTTGTGTTGGAAGTTTTAAGCACGGTGTTTCGGTTAGTTTTTTAAACATTTAGTTTACCATTATCGTCAAGGCCAGCCGTATGATGCTCTGTGTTTTACCGTCGTCTACAATACCAGCTTGTAATTACTCATTAAAATAAAAACTAACCCAAACGGGAAAACAAATCCTGATCCAATTCCCCGGATTAACAGCAGTCTAACAGGCGCGTGCGTGGGCTAACGGTCTAGTCACGTGACGCCAACCACCAGCTTGACTTACACCCGGGGCGGATATCCGGTTACCCGGTCCCATTTACCGGACCCGATCCCGAAGGTGACCCCACTGATGACTATTTTTAGAACACGCGACTTCGCTTCACGCTTGACCGCCCAATCACCGTCACTGTCTTTTGTTTCGCACCCAATAAAACACAAAAAAACCATCAACCTGCGCAAGTGAGCGATGAACCATCGTCATCGCCACATTACGCATGCGTGAAACAGATTGCCAAAAACTGAACAATAACGAATGCAAACAAGACACTACGTCTCCTGATTAAGGTACAACAAAGCTTCCTACATGATCTAGGGGATTTCTCTTTACCATAGTGTTATTGTCGCTGAACTATCTCCACTAATAGCTATATTCATCAGCAAACACCATAAATCATACAACAAAAGTTACGGCCCTTTGGGGATAATAATAGACCATCTATTTATAGAGCAAGTAACTCCCTGAAGCAATCTATCGAAACAATGTAACTACAGTACATGGCTGTGACGTCAGCAGGTAATGACCACACCATTGTGTTTGTTTCATCAATCACGCATAACGTTTAACAAACGATCGGATATCGATGATGAGTTTAAATTTGATTAATTAATCGCGAACGGATAAACACGGGCTTCATTTTTAGGCGCCCTTTGACATTTTCATCGGCAGTTTATTAATTAATTAGTGAGCAGCGATCAGCACTCTTAGAAAGAAAGCTGTTAAGTCCGCGTCATTAACAAATGATCGCGTGCAGTCTGCCCCCCCCTCCCTACCTCGGGTCCCCAACCATCTACCCCCACCCACTCTGTGTATACAAACAACACTTTATCTCCACGGGAGATAAAAAACAACGACCAATCTATTTTGTTGATGATCTTCTATGACGGCCGCACACCGGAAATAAGCGAGCAGCCATTTTGTACTCTATCATTAGGAATGTGGATTACACTAAATTACAGTGCTGGATACTGGTTTGGTGGGGATTGAGAGCAGGGTTCAGGGGTCGGGTATAGAGCAGGTGTCAGGGGTCAAATATAGAGCAGGGGTCAGGGGTCAGGTATAGAGAAAGGGTCAGGTAGAGAGCAGGGGTCAGGTAGAGAGCAGGGGTCAGGGGTCAGGTATAGAGAAAGGGTCAGGTAGAGAGCAGGGGTCAGGGGTCAAATATAGAGCAGGGGTCAGGGGTCAGGTAGAGAGCAGGGGTCAGGTAGAGAGCAAGGGTCAGGTATAGAGCAGGGGTCAGGGGTCAAATATAGAGCAGGGGTCAGATAGAGAGCAGGGGTCTGGGGGTCAGGTAGAGAGCAGGGGTCTGGGGGTCAAGTAGAGAGCAGGGGTCTGGGGGTCAAGTAGAGAGCAGGGGTCAGGGGTCAGGTATTACGTTATATCTTATTAGTGATTGTTACGTCCCTTGTATTGTGTATATCATGGTTACGTCCCTTGAGTGTTCAGTGTGTTTACTGTGACGTTTATCTGATGTGTACTTGTGTTTAAGTAATGTAACGTCAGGTAGAGAGCAGGGGGTCATGTAGAAAGCAAGGGTCAGTGGGGTCAGGTAGAGAGCAGGGGTCTGGGGGTCAGGTAGAGAGCAGGGGTCAGTGGGGTCAGGTAGAGAGCAGGGGTCAGATAAAGAGCATAGGTCAGGGGGTCAGATGTCAGTTATTTATAAAAACATTAGCGCTTTTGTTTAGGCTATTTGCGTAAGGTGTTTAGACATGATTGGATTGAGTTTTTTCGGGCAAGTAACTCTTGTTGCTATACGGATCCTAATGCTACACTTAATGCCCTTTTTTATCGAGGGTAGACACAAACTAGCTTATACCTTGATATGAGCACCATCGGTACAAGGGACAGGGAGTTTTGTCAAAATTATGTATGGGCCCTTGGATGAATAGGGATACTTTAGTAAAGAGTTATTGAACATTTCGTTGAAAAATGGTTAATTTTAAATAAATAAATAAAATAAAGAAATGAACAGAAAATTGAGATTTAAGTTCGTTTCGAAAATCCATTCCCATTTTTTAAAAACAGGGAGCTAATGAGAAAAAATTATGATATGTAAAAATATACTTTAAGATACCACCTTATGCATAATCTGTGTAATATTTAAAAATCTTTTAAAATAAGCTAAGTATCATTCACACCTCTGCGGGTTAGACGATTACAGTTATACTATTGTTTGTAGGATATATGTCGTGTTGGTTTTTGTGTACCTTACTAATCCTTAATCTAACCCGGCGAATGTCCTGTACCCTAACCCAGCTCAACAGACAGACGGTAAAAATTAAAACAACTCGTACAAAAGCCGACCCCCTCGGTGACGTATGCATTAGATCCCCCCCCCCCCCCCGGAAAATAATTTCATTAGAAATTCTCTCTTTTAGAAATGTATCAGTTAATGATAAAACGGAACTCGACGTTTTGATGTTATCAAATAAACGAAAAAACGAAAAAAAAAAAAAAAAAAACCAAAAAACAAACGTAACATTTTTTTTCCTTTACAAAGTACAGCAAAAAAAAAAAAGTAAACAAAATACTCGACTCGTCTCAAAACTAGGGCAGCCTCGAGCTGGGAGATTTTTGTGAGCTGTTTCGTAGCGAATGAAGGGAGACAACTCACCTTTCATCATGGCCGCACCTGTGAAAACACTTCCGCTGTTCGGCTAAGCCTTCCGTTGCCCCGGCAACTGAAAAAACCATCTGCCTGTAAAGAAAACTTTGGTTAGATTTACAATGTAGCGACAACTGAAAGGTGGCCATTATAAGAACACGGGAGTGATATAACAGGCGACGGAACGTTTCTTTGATGTGTGAGAGTGCAGCTATTTTTAGCCGACGGTACTCATCTTTGATTTGTAGTACACGAGAAACCAGTTAAACTAAATAAAAGTTCTCGTTTCGGACCTAACGAACCATATGGCAGATGAAGTAGAGTTCATATATTCCTTGAAATAAGCGTAAGATGGGATCTTGTTGTCAGTTCTATGCCCAGTCGTCTTTATTTTCCCTAAAGTGATTGAGGTACCCAGCAGAGCTGGGTGGACTAAGGGACGTCCAGCAGAATCAGGTCCGAACCGAGATCCGATATCGAAACTTTCGGGTTAGCAGTCGAGCGCTCTACCAGCCTACCACCCTTTCCCATCCTTGAACAAATACTTGTTCCTTTACATGACTTGATGGTTAAACAGGTAATAGAATTTATCTGTTTATGTAACCACTGTATGTTGTAGATTTGACCATTACATCCCGTACCTTATTACATTCTCAAATTATGCCCGGAACTCAATAAGCTGACGGGATTAAAACATGCAATAAGAGACGTAAGGGAATGAAGGGAAATCATCCACCTTTCATCGTTGTAGCGAACAATTCTATAAAAACAAATCACCCAATAGACGAAACAAGTGAAGTAGAGAGATCAAAAGATGCATTTCAACAAAACGACACCTTGTTAAATCCTTCGTTAGACGCTTGTAAGAATTTGCTTCGTGAATTTCTTTTTTTCATGGAACACTTGGTAAATAGGGGTCAAGGCGTTTCATAGGGGTCAAGACGTTTCACAGGGGTCAACGAATCAGCACATTTTGGGACCCCACATTGTCTAGACGCTTGTCTCATGCAACTCTTCGCCTGGGCAAGTCCCCTACCAGCCCCCCGACACCCATGAGGTGTCCGATATATTGCTACCCTCCCACGCTTGTTGGAAATGCCCCCCCCCCCCTTTACGAATTCCATCTCTGGCTGTTCCATGTATTGACTCCCCCCCCTCCTAATTCCACTAGAGGGAAGCCATGTTGGATGGGTTAAAGGTAGATAAATCAAATCGTCAAAATGTAGCCGAGGTTTGACGTGAGATTTTGGCTGCTTGGGTGGTGAGGTGAATGTGTGGGGCGGGGTAGATACATGATCTTGTGGGGTGAGGCGGCAGCATAATCGTGTGGGGTGTGGTGGTAACATAATCGTGTGGGGTGGGGTGGCAGCATAATCGTGTGGGGTGGGGTGGCAGCATAATCGTGTGGGATGGCAACATAATCGTGTGGGGTGAGGTGGCAACATAATCGTGTGGGGTGGGGTGGCAGCATAATCGTGTGGGGTGGGGTGGCAGCATAATCGTGTGGGGTGTGGTGGTAACAATCGTGTGGGGTGAGGTAGGAATCAATCATGTGAGGTATGGTAGCAACATAATCTTAGGGGTGTGGTGGTAACATAATCTTATGGAGTGGGATGGCAATATGATCTTGTGGAGTGAAGTAGCAACATAATGTGTTGTGTGAGGTAGCAAAGTTACTTTATCAAGTGAGGTAGCAACATTATATCAACAATCGAAACCGCATTTGTATGTCATTGTCAAGTTACGTTTAACAAAAGATGTTTTGATAAAAGTACTTCGTCGGTTTGGACAAAAAACAACAACAACCATAACAACTTAGATATTAAATCTGTGAATTCTTCTATACAAAATGAACAATCTTGACCCCCACTTCCTCCCTTTCACCCCACCCCTGTCTTCATTTGTTTTGACTGCAGCCAAATTTAAAATCTTGACGCACGCACAGAAAGAAAGTCAGGGAGTTATTGGTTTTATCGGTTTCAAACGACTTGCCCGATTGGTGTTCATTGATTTTTATTTGGGTTTTGTAACTAGAAGTGGAGATGATGGTGTGGGTTGTGATTTGGTGGTCAGGTTTTTTTGTGTGTAGTTATAGGATGTAGAAATATCCGTTTGTATTGTTGGATGAGCAAGATTTCTATTGAGGTGTAGTTATAGGAAGTAGAAATATCAATTTGTGTTGTGATTGGGTTGGAAGCCAAAAAATGTCGGAAAACAATTTTTAAGAGGAGATAATAAAAAATATTAGCTAAAAAATTTTTAAAATTGCACGAAACCTAAAAACTTAATTAGTTTCAAAAACTTTTCTTGAACACGTAAAATTTGAAATAATATTTTTGTTATTATATGTGCAAAATAAACATTATAAGTATCACCGGCATAGCTCTTTAAAGATGTCATTAAAAATACAGTGTATAATATTTATTAACTGTGGCATACAGTTAATGTTTCGCAAATCCACACAGAACCTATTTTGCCTGTTATACCAGTTTCATTCTTAGCCGTGCTTTTGTTCACATTCACGCTAAAACAACTGGTCTTTAGGCGGCCGGCCAAGAAATTATTTTTACTCGATGGCCACAAGTTCACTTTCTACAAGCGCACGGCCTAGACGTCCTAGGTGAAAAAATTTCTCGCACTTTGTTTTTTGAGGTCTCAGCCTGTCACGTCTAAATTGGTCAGTCACAGGAAACGTCAAGAGTACAGTGACGTAATTGATTTCAGTACAACAACCTCTAGGACAAGCCCGGGGGTCAAGTTATTAGTTATGGAAGAGGAGGGGGTGGGATTAGTTAGGGCATGAGTTAAGTAGGGAGGGCAACAGTTAGGGTGAGAGTGTGGTTCCAGAGGGCGGGGGAGGGCGTCAGTTAGGGCGAGATGGTGGTTCAGGAGAGGGGGTCGTCAGTTAGGGCGTGAGGGTGGTGGGGGATGGTCAGGGCGTGAGTGTGGTTGACGAGGGGCGGGCGAAAGTTAGGGCGTGAATTAAGTAGTGAGGGCGGCAGGACGAGCGGGTAGGATGACGTCAGAAAGGACGTAAGGGTGGTTAGAGGGGGGGGGGCGACAGTTAGGGTGAGAGTTAAGTAGGGAGGGCGGCAGGGCCGGGTGGGTAGTCGGGATAGGGGGGGGGGAGAGGACCTCAGATAGGAAGTGAGGGTGGTGATAATCACAACAGGACAAATTAATTGGACGGTGAACTCCTGGAAAAAAGTGAGGCTTCATGCTAGATTAACAGAGCCTGGTAATCCGCATATCTTTAATGCCAAATAACTGACAGACTTGAACGCTTACTAGGCAGATTACAGACACTTTTAGACTCCTAATCTAACCGTGTTTACACATGAAGGCAGTTTCAGAATAAATATTTCGTATCAAAGTTTAGATTTGATTTTAATTTGTTAGCACTATGTCGTAGTCTGTGCTAATTTTAACTTAATTTTTCAAGTTAAAATTACAAAGGTTGAAAATAAATTTAGCAGCATAGTTCTTACTATATTACATTATAATTTGGTGATATCTTTAAAAATTTGTATAGACTGTGTGTTAAAAAACATCAATCATAAAGAAGAAAAATGTGTAAAGAATGCTTCAAATATCTAGACTATTCTAGACGAAGGCCCGTTTTATGTTAGTGTTTTAAAAATTAAAACTTTCTATTTTTAGACTAATTACAGCATTAAAAATAATTAATGCAGTTTAAAAAACAGTGATGTTACAAAATCTTTGGGGCTTCCTAATTACATGGCGTCATGAAAAAAAATTCCCATAAAAATGTTTAATTACACAACGCCATTTTGTTTTACAATTCTGTCTGTAGCGTTAGTTAGCTTAACCAATCACGCAGACGGTTTTTACTCACCGACCTTGACCTGACCCCCTCTCTGCCCCCCCCCCCCCAACACAGGCTGCTAATCTAGGGTAGGATAGGGTCTCTACTTGTCTTCATCTTACCAGGACAATTTAGAATCTTTTCATCTACACAGATATTTGAATATTTTTGGCTGAAAATGAAAGTTATTTTCATAATTAATGCCACGGCCAATTTTAAAATAATTTATCGTTTATGTTGTATTTTTTTCAGGCAGTGTTCATTAAATACCTTTAAGGGCAACATGCATTAAGGTTTATGGTTTTTTTTCAGGCATTTTTCATTAAATACAACCCTAATGCATGTTGCCCTTAAAGGTGACTGTATAAAATATGTACGTCAGAAAACCAAGGGCGATAATACAAAATCGTATCTAATAGGACGTCATAATGTCCAGAAACTTTTCTAATTGCTTAATTTTTTCCCTCTTGAGTATTGAAATGATACAATAATATCATAATGTATGGAAGACTGAAAAAAAACCAACCCAACAACAACGTTGCAATTTATTTTTTAGCTTTGGCAAATTAATAAAACTTTAATTTAGCGCAAGCTTTCATTCTATAAGTAAACGTGCATCTATAACCAACTTTAGTATATGAACCCTAGCTCTGTATCTTTTCCTTACCTTCACAAAAAAAAAAAAAAAAAAAAAAAAAAAAAAAATAACATGTCCAGACGTTAGCCCTAATTTATTCACACCAGACAACACGAAAGCTCGTGCACCAGATTTATTTAACCCTTCACTTACGTCTATTTAACTCACTCTTGCCGCCAATCCGCAAAACCAAAGGGGGTCTTAAATTTTAACATTCTGCAACTTGTGAGATCGCAGAAAAAAACACAAACGCGCCCCCCCCCCTCCTCCCCCCTCCTCCCCACCTCTGTTTAATCAATCACTCCAAGACCCGGTTCAACTTTTTCATTTTTTCCCTGCAAAACTAGAAGTTGAATCACAAGGGAGACAACCTACAACCTTTCTGACCTATTTCTTTCTGTCAATGCACGTCCCAACTAAACTTTTACCATTCACGTGCATCTTTTTTAAAGAGTTGAGTGTACTTACAGAACTTTAAAAGTCTTTAACAAACGGTTAATGAGACTTGATTGATAATTAATTAGCAGATCAGTAAACGTTTTTGTAGGGCCATTGATTGGTTAGTCTCATGATTACTAAAGCAGAATCTAAGCATTGTCCTTCATCGTACAATGATCGGTGAATAATTTCTTGGCTAGGGAGTACAGAGAGATCTAGTAGCTATACCCAGCTATACGTAGATACAGCTAACAGCTATACCCAGCTATACATATATAAGCTAGCAGCTATACCCAGCTATACATAGATACAGCTAACAGCTATACCCAGCTGTAAATGGATATTACAGCTAGCAGCTATACTTAGCTATACGTAAATACAGCTAGCAGCTCTACCCGTCTTGATTAGTGTTAGCACAAACCTATACTACTACTGTAGACATATATTTTATACATATACAGGTGTATGCATACCCACTAGTTATATAACATTCATCAATGCAGCCATACCTGGTTACATACCTTCATTCGTACTGCCATACCATGACGTCATTAGTGCAGCCATACATCATACCATGACGTCATTAGTGCAGTCATACCTCATACCATGACGTCATTAGTGCAGCCATACACATACCATGACGTCATTAGTGCAGACATACCTCATACCATGACGTCATTAGTGCAGTCATACCTCATACCATGACGTCATTAGTGCAGCCATACCATGACGTCATTAGTGCAACCATACATCATACCATGACGTCATTAGTGCAGCCATACCTCATACCATGACGTCATTAATGCATGACAAGATGAATGCCCCTCTACCTGCCATAATGACCTGTAAATCACCAGATGCTCAACTCACCTGTCCGACCAGCCAAGGTTTTTTACCTGGCTCAAATGTACAAAAATAGAAAGTCAAGTCAGCTTCGTCCTCCTCCCACATAAAAAAAGAAGCACCAAAAACCAGCCGGAAAAAAACCCCGGAGAAAATTTCCGGTTCGGAAAATGAAACTTTTAAGGTCAAGACTGTTTGGTCTTGCTGCTGGGTCGGACTTCATTTTGTCTGTCTTGTTCTTTTATGTCTGTTTTTTTGTCTGTCTCGTTTTTTTAAATTATTTTTTGGTCTGTTTTTTAAATGTATAATAAGCTTAGAGTTTTCAAAAGCCTTAAAACAATCCGGGAAAGATATTTTAAGTTGAAATGAAAAAATTAATTTGTTATTTAAAAAAATGTTATCAATAAAAACAAACAGGAATCCGAAAAAAAAAAAACAGAACAATCAAACTTTCCACATGTGGTCTTCGTCTGATTAAAGACATTGAAGGAAAACAGAAGTTGAAATTTAAAAAAAAACAACTTAAATAATTTTGAAAATTAAACTCTTCGCCTTTGAAGTTCAGACATAACAAGTTTCATCCATCGGGAATAAATATTGGTTTTATCGATATAATTATTGTTCCAGCTACTTTGTAATTTGAGCTGTGGGGGGGGGGGGGGGGGGGGGGGTTGTCGTATTGGTATATTGTTTCGCTGTCTGCAGTTTTTTATTCGCCCAGTGGGATCTGGAATTTTAAGTCAGCTGGTGACAAATGAGAATGGAAATTTTTTTTATTTAAGTAATGAATTTAGATTTACTTGCCTTTTTAAAAATAGATCTACGCTTTAAAAATAAAATCACGTAAAACGTTTTCTGTTTTTTTAAAATCAAGAACGTTAATTTGATTTTTATGGAATTTTATTGCTATTTTTCTCCGACAGGAGGCCTTCGAAATCCTCCAAAAAGATAGTTTAAATGATAATCGACTGGTGTAATCTATTAGCCGTTTATTCCCCTTCAAATTACTACTTTATTCTTTCGTAGAAGCAATTTAAAAAATTTAAATTATTTTGATATTGTTCTGATTGCTGTCTGCATTCCTGATTGTCTGTCTTTTCTGTCTGTTATTCTGACTGTCTGTGTCTTGTTTATCTTTGCTGTCTGTTGTTCTGACTAACAATCTGTCTGTCCGCTGTCTTGTCTGTCTTTACTGTCCTGACTACTGTCTAACTGCCGTCTTGTCTCTTTCCTGTCTGTTGTCCTAACATTCTGTCTGTCTGCTGTCTTGTTTATCTTTGCTGTCTGTTGTCCTGACTTCTGTCTAACTGCTTTCTTCACTACCTCTGGTTTACCTCCACAACTGACACTTTATTTTTCTCCCCGTCCCAGATGGTTTCGACCCCAGGTCTGCCCCAGCCACCAGCAGAGCGCCAAGACCCAGTCGCTGGACCTGGAGACGGTGGCCGGCATGTACCTGGTCATCTGTGGCGGTGCCGTCATGTCCATGCTGCTCTGCTTCCTCCAGTACTGCTACGGTCACTTCCGCCGGAAAAGGGTAAGCATCGCATAGAGTTGCCTTAGTTTTCTTCTACAGCGCCTTCCTAGCACATCCTCCTCAGTTTCTGTAGTCAATATAAATACATACCCACACTCTGGATCGGTTTTACTATCCGTCCATCGTCCCCAGAACTGTAAGTTTTTTATGTCACCATTAAAAATGCTAATTTTGTAATTTACTACTACAAGAAGAAAAAAAGAAGTCTAAATCGATAGCAAATTAATAATTTCAAATATAAAAATTCAGATTTCAATTTAAAAAAATTAAACAACTAAGTAAAAAATCAAACAAATAAGAAGCAAATTAAGCAATTTTAGACCTCACGTTAAAATAAATTTCTGTTTTGTGTAACCTACCAGAAACCACGCCTTCTATGCCCATTCTCCCCAAGCAAGATGGTTGGATGGTTGTTCTAAGTACCGGCCCATTGTCAATAACCGTAAACCATCAAATTATCTCTTTAAATTGACATTTATCTCCAGTTTCTGTTCAATCTTCTAGAACATTCTTATTCTTGTGACTAAAGTAAAGACAAAACCTATCTGTAGAAATTAAATATCATCAATATGGTCGAGCATAATAGCGTGCGATTGCTTACTCCAGAAGTCCTGAGTTCAAACCCCGGACAGATAAGCCCATTTGTATGTGAACAACAACCCATCTAGGAGAGAAACTCCAAACTCAAACAACTGTTGCCTTGTTGTTTGTTCTTAGATGGACAAAGGCTATATAAGCATAGCCAGAAAGAAAAGCCAGCCGAACGACCTGTCTGAATGAACGAAGAAGAAGAAGAGGAAAGTCAAATAATTAAATAACATTTAGAAAAAAATGTAGAAGTTCAAAGCAAGCAATGAAATAACACGTTGAAAAAAAAAGTTCAAAGTTTTTGGTTTAAAATAAATCCGTGTTTCAGAATGTGTATTTCAATGAATAAAAACTATAAAAGGTAGAAGTAGAAAAGTAGAAAATCAAACAGTACAAAGTTACCGATAAAATCATAAGAGGGTGGTAGATAGCAGGATCCCCTGCTCCCAGTCTACACAAGCACAGCATGTAGTTGTCTCTATCTCACAGGAAAAACTCGTTTTCAGAACGAGGCCAGCATAAGCAGACGATAATTTTTAATGAAAACATCATTAAACCGCGTCGACTGGTATTTATTTGTGGAGTGTCACTCCCTGAGAAAATGGAATCTTCTCGGCACAAGGGTGTGTTTTCTGCTAGGGTGTGATAGAGAAGTATAACAGGACAAGACAGCAGGGGGGGGGGGGAGAGAAGTATAACAGGACAAGACAGCAGGGGGGGAGAGAAGTATAACAGGACAAGACAGCAGGGGGGGGGGAGAGAAGTATAACAGGACAAGACGATAGGGTGGGGAGAGAGAAGTATAACAGGACAAGACTACAGGGGGGGGGGGGGGAGAGAAGTATAACAGGACAAGACAGCAGGGGGGGGGGGGAGAGAAGTATAACAGGACAAGACGATAGGGTGGGGAGAGAGAAGTATAACAGGACAAGACTACAGGGGGGGGGGGGGGGAGAGAAGTATAACAGGACAAGACGATAGGGGGGGGGGGAGAGAAGTATAACAGGACAAGGGTGGGGAGAGAGAAGTATAACAGGACAAGACTACAGGGGGGGGGAGAGAAGTATAACAGGACAAGACGATAGGGTGGGGAGAGAGAAGTATAACAGGACAAGGGTGGGGAGAGAGAAGTATAACAGGACAAGACTACAGGGGGGGGGAGAGAAGTATAACAGGACAAGACGATAGGGTGGGGAGAGAGAAGTATAACAGGACAAGGGTGGGGGGAGAGAAGTATAACAGGACAAGACTACAGGGTGGGGAGAGAGAGAAGTATAACAGGACAAGACTACAGGGTGGGGAGAGAGAGAAGTATAACAGGACAAGGGTGGGGAGAGAGAGGTAAAACAGGACAAGACTACAGGGGGAGAGAGAAGTATAAGGACAAGACTACAGGGTGGGGGGGGGAGAGAGAGAGAAGTATAACAGGACAAGGGTGGGGAGAGAGAAGTATAACAGGACAAGGGTGGGGAGAGAGAAGTATAACAGGACAAGACTACAGGGGGGGGAGAGAGAAGTATAACAGGACGATAGGGTGGGGAGAGAGAAGTATAACAGGACAAGGGTGGAGGGTGGGGAGAGAGAAGTATAACAGGACAAGGGTGGAGGGTGGGGAGAGAGAAGTATAACAGGACAAGACTACAGGGTGGGGAGAGAGAAGTATAACAGGACGATAGGGTGGGGAGAGAGAAGTATAACAGGACAAGGGTGGAGGGTGGGGAGAGAGAAGTATAACAGGACAAGGGTGGAGGGTGGGGAGAGAGAAGTATAACAGGACAAGGGTGGGGAGAGAGAAGTATAACAGGACAAGACTACAGGGTGGGGAGAGAGAAGTATAACAGGACAAGACTACAGGATGAGGAGAGAGAAGTATAACAGGACAAGGGTGGGGAGAGAGAAGTATAACAGGACAAGACTACAGGGTGGGGGGGGGGAGAGAGAGAAGTATAACAGGACAAGGGTGGGGAGAGAGAGGTAAAACAGGACAAGACTACAGGGGGAGAGAGAAGTATAAGGACAAGACTACAGGGTGGGGGGGGGGAGAGAGAGAGAAGTATAACAGGACAAGGCGATAGGGTGGGGAGAGAGAAGTATAACAGGACAAGGGTGGGGAGAGAGAGGTAAAACAGTACAAGACTACAGGGGGAGAGAGAAGTATAAGGACAAGACTACAGGGTGGGGGGGGGGGAAGAGAGAGAGAAGTATAACAGGACAAGGGTGGGGAGAGAGAGGTAAAACAGGACAAGACTACAGGGGGAGAGAGAAGTATAAGGACAAGACTACAGGGTGGGGGGGGGAGAGAGAGAGAAGTATAACAGGACAAGACGATAGGGTGGGGAGAGAGAAGTATAACAGGACAAGGGTGGGGAGAGAGAAGTATAACAGGACAAGGGTGGGGAGAGAGAGAAGTATAACAGGACAAGGGTGGGGAGAGAGAGAAGTATAACAGGACAAGGGTGGGGAGAGAGAGAAGTATAACAGGACAAGGGTGGGGAGAGAGAAGTATAACAGGACAAGGGTGGGGAGAGAGAGAAGTATAACAGGACAAGACTACAGGATGAGGAGAGAGAAGTATAACAGGACAAGACTACAGGGTGGGGAGAGAGAAGTATAACAGGACAAGGGTGGGGAGAGAGAAGGGTGGGGGGGGAGAGAGAGAAGTATAACAGGACAAGGGTGGGGAGAGAGAGGTAAAACAGGACAAGACTACAGGGGGAGAGAGAAGTATAAGGACAAGACTACAGGGTGGGGGGGAGAGAGAGAGAGAAGTATAACAGGACAAGGGTGGGGAGAGAGAGGTAAAACAGGACAAGACTACAGGGGGAGAGAGAAGTATAAGGACAAGACTACAGGGTGGGGGGGGGGAGAGAGAGAAGTATAACAGGACAAGGGTGGGGAGAGAGAAGTATAACAGGACAAGGGTGGGGAGAGAGAAGTATAACAGGACAAGACTACAGGGTGGGGAGTTTTAAGATCAGTATATGAAACAAATTT
Source organism: Physella acuta (assembly GCF_028476545.2). Taxonomy (NCBI): domain Eukaryota; kingdom Metazoa; phylum Mollusca; class Gastropoda; family Physidae; genus Physella; species Physella acuta. The sequence continues at coordinate 229,801 of NW_026733165.1, forward strand.
AAACATCTAAAAACAGACAAGTCATTAAAATTTTACCTCGAGAAGACAGAAGCACACCTGCGTTTTATCATTATTCTAATTCAGTGATTTAAAATTGATGTAAAAAATAACAGGAAACTGATGAAATTCAATTTGAAATAGTTTTACGGCTTTTTGGCTGCACCTTTTTGTATTTAATGAAATAAAACATTACACCAAGACAAAACGTTTCCGTAGAGGTGGAGAAAAATGTGAGCAATTTTGTCTAAAAATTTACACTACAGTTCGTGAGTTTCTACTTGAGAAGCTGCATTAAAGTGTGACAATTTAGGCTTGAAAATCTGCGCCAAAGTGCGTGAGCTTTAACTTGCAAATCTGCACTAAAGTGCGTGAGTTTCTACTTAAAAATCTGCACTAGAGTGCGTAAGTAAAAACTTGCAAATCTGCACTAAAGTGCGTGAGTTTCTACTTAAAAATCTGCACCAGAGTGCGTAAGTAAAAACTTGCAAATCTGCACTAAAGTGCGTGAGTTTCTACTTAAAAATCTGCACTAGAGTGCGTAAGTAAAAACTTGCAAATCTGCACTAAAATGCGTGAGTTTCTACTTGAAAACCTGGGTTGGAGTCTATATCTGACCAACCTTAAACTACTGCTAACATTTAAATCAACGCTGTCGGCACGCGAGGTTTATTGTTTGTGAGTACATCTCACGTGAGGGCTGACCACGTTAGAATGGTCTAGTATTGGTGGTAATGAGAGGATGGTAGAGTTAGAACTGGTATTGATGGTAATAAGATTATGGTTGAGTTAGAATGGTCTAGTATTGATGGTAATAAGAGGATGGTAGAATGTTCTAGTATTGATGGTTACAAGAGAATGGTAGAGTTAGACCGAGATGTACTCTATGACCTCAGGAAACCCCCCACCCCCCATCTCCCCTGTGTAGAGTCCACGTCACCGTACATTAAAAATGTCAAATCTATTTTTTTTAGTCTTACTATTCCATCCTTGCCTAAAAAAGAAAATAAATTAATTAATTAAAACTAAAGCGTTTGAAGCAGTCGAAGCGTTTTTAAAACACTCACCTCCTACAACCTAGCCTAGATGTTTGAAAACAATTTCAATGCTTACAAATAAATAAAGAAGAAAAACAAGCTCTTTTGAGCTTAAATAGTATATGCATTCCGTATGATAAATATCATTACTTTGAAGACATTCCGTATGTTAAATATCATTATTTTGAAGACATCTGAAGTTGAAGAAAACATCAACAACATAAAAATCCCCCAAAGTTTTTATCAACGTTTCTTTGATTTCAAAACAATCTAAAAAAAAATCTACAAATATACGTTATTTAAAAAAAAAACGTCATTACCTTCGTGCCGAATTTCTTTAAAGGTAAATCACAGCAGGTAAAAAAATTCACCTAAATATAACTGTAAAAAAACCCACGGGGGTGTGTGGGGGGGGGGGGTGATTAACTTATTAAGCAAGGGCGGCGAGTAGATTTATGTCATGGGGTTGTGGAATAGACTTTTAGTACGCACATAAAAATGCCGTTTGGTTGTGCACTTTAAACTGAGTATGTGCGCTAGATTTACCATCTGTCGTTGCACGTTTGATTTACAGGACGTTTTTCTGTGCTAGACAGAAGTTAATACACAACAAAAAACACAACCATCTACAACCCCCGTCCCAACCACCCCATTTCAATTTGACCCCTTTCATTGTGTGACCGAGATCCTAAGTGTAAAAAACATGTTGTTATATATATATATATATATATATATATATATATATATATATATATATATATATATATATATATATATACATACATATACATAAGAGTATATATATATATATATATATATATATATATATATATATATATATATATATATATATAAAAGAGTATATATATATAAGAGTATATATATATATATATATATATATATATATATATATATATATATATAAGTGTATATATATATGTGTGTAGATATTTCATAGCTATCAATCAGTTTCTTGTCGGTATAAGTAAAATAGGATAGATACATGCATGCACATATGGTTTAAGAGAGAAATCAATAAACGAGTTTACAATATGATGACATGTGTATGAAAGTCTCCCAATTTTTTTCTCTAACTTAAGAAATTAAACAGAAACATTTAAGTAAAATGCTGACCTATGTATTCCATCACGTCCACCATACCCAACTGACCGGTCTTGTCTCTCTCCCCAGAAGCTCCGCGCCACTAAAGGCAAGAACCAGGAGCCGCTGACCACACAGGAGCTGGGCAGCGAGTTCAAGAGGTCAAACTTCGCCAGTCCACTCAGCGAGTCACGTGACGTGAACCAAGACGAGATCACGTATGCTAATCACTCGCCCCTGCATTATCGTACATCTGCAGACTGGACCTAACATCCGGTCAGTGGCACCATCCGTTACCAGAGCGAGTGGAAGAATTTGATTTGGTCGTGTGGGTAGGAGTACATTTTTTATCTTTTCAAAACGAGGCTGTGGTCACTGTGGTCAATGGATGCAGCGGGTGACGAGGAACCGATGGTGATGGAGTGCTCAGTCGTCTGCAGGACGTGCGGACTGGTCACGTGATTGTGGGGCTAACCGGACATGTGACCTGTTCATGTTACTAAAGCCCCGCCCTCCCCAACCTGATCGAGACTTATTATGCAAGTCTTCACGGACTAGATGAAGGAATGCAACAATTTCTCACAGATTACACGTTTTATTACAAAATGGACACAGCCAAAGACAAGTTTCAAATTAATCAACATTATGACTGTGTCCTTGATAAAATCGGCATTTAGTGTTTTGTTCGTGGTTAGGGTGGGGTGGGGTAAGCTCCTCCATGCACAAACTAGATCCACCTATGGGCCTCGCCTATAGTCCTTGACGTTTAACGAAAGTACTACAGTTTCATGCAATAAAAATAAAAATTTTGATTTTGTGTTTACCGCAAATTGTGAAGAAAGCATTGGACAGTATTGGACAGCTGAGAGATGTAAAGACAGCATTGTACAGCATTGGACAGCTGACAGATGTAAAGACAGCATTGGACAGCTGACAGATGTAAAGACAGCATTTGGACAGCTGACAGATGTAAAGACAGCATTGAACAGCAGACAGAGACAGCTGAAACCCCAACAAGATATCCAGTTTTCGCCTACTGATAAATATCATAATTCATTGTCATATATTTATGTGTATGTGATTTGTGTTTGATATACCAGTTCCAAATACAAAGACGTGTTCTACTGATATCACATCAGCCTAAGGTCACTCTGAACACTGCATGTCACGCTTATGAAACGTGAATATCACAAGTGTTTTAGAGTCACTTTTTGCTCAGTATCACCCAGCATGTGACGGGGTGGTTGAGGGATAGTACGTAAGATAACTGTCAATACTGCTTGTTCATATGCTGAGGTAATATGAATAGGTGAACTCTACTTTATCTGCTGGACTGTCTGGTATGAAAGGGTACTTTACGTTTCAATAAATTCACTTTCAATTGTAATATACTCTGCAATTTACCAAACTAGAAAGATGAACATTAGTTTATGTTTTTTTTAACTTTAAGCTATGATCATATTTTATGGCACAGTATGGGCAGTTGCCTGTACTTTGTATTTGAGCTGAGTAAAACAATGGATGGCCTAAGTTCTCAGCTCCTGATTAAATGATTTCGTGTTAGATATCGTGAGCTTCTCCTTTATCATTTGAAGAAACGATTTTGGCGATACCTAGACCATTGTAAGCAATGCTTTGTAAAGTAGAGAGCCTTTTTAAAATGATTCATTTTAAACCTTTATAAAGGGCGCCATATTAAACCTTAGTTTTTAAACTTTTAACGGTCACATTATAACTCATGTTGGATACACATTTTTAACCACAGTTTTCGTAGTAAAATATTTTCTACCCTATACAAAGATATCTGATTTAATCCTTCAAAGAACCATATTCGTCCTGAAGCCCCCGGCTACTTATCATTGTAGGCATCTAATTGGACATAAATGTAAATTCCTTAGACTTGTCAATTTCTGTTTTTCGTACCCTTGTTGACAAATATTTTATTTGGCTGGACGTGCTCCTAAAGATGTTCCATTTTGGCCAGCTCAGAAAAAGTGCTACTCAACTTGTGTTCTTTTAAAATATATGAAGATCCTGACATTGAAAGATCATCTTGTCTTAATTTAATAAACAACCCGAGAGTAGAAATATCCGATCCTTTATAGACAGACCCCCCCCCCTCCAGCACACGGCCATAAAAAATGAAACCAAAATAAAAAACCATCCGGCTCACTCTCTCCACCATGCAAACCCCTCTTCCACTGTTGACCATTTTAATGTGGTCCAAATTTCAGTGTTCATTAATTATGTTTTTAATTTGCCATTGTCGTGATGTAAAACTAGATATGTTGGCCGAAGGGGTTTATATTGGCCAGACTTAGGCAAATGTAATCAAGCAATAATTGTATGTATCCATTATGTCATCTTGTCCAATGTATCAACCCTTATACGATGACATATTTCCTCACAGTTTGTATATTTGTTATACGGTTTAGCCATGGGCGTCACACAGGGGTAACACAAAGTAAAATACCTTCCTTAGAACTATACATAATCACATTTTATGTAGGTTCACACAAGCTATTACGTGAATTAATTCAAATAATTCACAACCAAACTAAAGCCTATCCACAATGTTACAAGAACTTTTTTTGTCCAGCTAAAATAATTCAGTGACGCCCCTGGTAGTTTGATGTCACATTCTGGACAAAATCAATTTGTTTTTCTTGTAAATATTAATTTTGTCACTTTTCATGATTATATTATATAACATTGCATTGCTTCATCGTTCAACTTCCTCACCAACAAGCAGATCCCCCTCCCCGTTGTTTTATTGTTTATGTAATCATTTACAAAACTTCGCGCAAATTTTCATTCATCATTTCATCATGTGTACAATAGTCTACATGTTCCTAGTGTCTCGTCTAAGACCTAATCATTGTGTACATAATTTAAACATTACAACACACCATTGAGCTCATGCATGTGTATATACACACTTATTTTTAGTAGCGCCCAAACACACCATTTCTTTGAGTTGAAGACGAAAGAGGTCTATCTGGAAATGTTAAAGCCATTCACTTAAGCGTATTGTCATATTCCTAGCAAAGATCAATCATAGAACAGCGGCTCTAGACGTTATAAGACCCCGCGCCTGTAATATTTGTAGTTTTGTATCAAGAAAACTTTGTGTAAAGTTTGCTATCAAGACAAACTTTGTATAAAGTTGTGTATCAAGACAAACTTTGTGTAAAGTTTTGTATCAAGACAAACTTTGTGTAAAGTTTTCTATCAAGACAAACTTTGTGTAAAGTTTTCTATCAAGACAAACTTTGTGTAAAGTTTTGAATCAAGACAAACTTTATGTAAAGTTTTGTATCAAGACAAACTTTGTGTAAAGTTTTCTATCAAGACAAACTTTGTGTAAAGTTTACTATCAAAACAAACTTTGTGTGAAGTTTTGTATGAAGACAAACTATGTGTGAGAGTGTGGACAGAGATGTACAATTATTGATAGCGTGTCGGCATAGACACGATGATACATTGTCAAGTCGAAACGCTGTCGTGTCGAATCGTTTCCATTTGACTTGGTTTGTTCGTGGACAAAATCTATTCAGCTGCCCACTCAAAATATAAGGTCTGAAATTAGAACATTCAAGGTTTTAAAAGGATAAGCGAGCCTGTTGCTATTTTTACTTTTGTCTTTTGAGGTGTTGTGATATTTCACATGTAACAACTGATCGAGTAAGTTAGGTCATTTGATAGAACTAATTCTGAACTGTTATTACTTCATCAAATTTTTTAAATAAAAATTTACTTTGTGTATTAACTTGATTTAATGTAAACATAACCACCGACTGACGAAATAAATTGGTAAATACTACATGCAATGTGGTGTGTGAAAGCATCTCATTCAGTTTGATTTGTTTACTATTGTACGAACAAGGTTAAAACAAGTTCAGATGTTTTTTTCTTCTATTGAATGTCTGTTTTTGTTGGTAAATTCATCTCAAGTTAATGACCATTTTCATATTAAATTTTGTTTTACAAAAACAAATAAGATTTTGTCATTTACCTTCTTGTTTTTAAATATTGAAATTATTGATGTTATGTCTCATTATTAAAGACAAAAGATATTTTAATGAATGAAGAAATAGAAAACAATTTTGTGGAGTCTGCCAAAAACATCTGTTCTCTTGCCCTAAAATCTAGGTGTTTATATTTCCCAACATCGTGTCTGTTTTTCTCTGTGTTTTTGCCATTTTGTCTGTTTTTTCAATTTTGTCTATGTTTCTGCCATGTTGTCTGTTTTTCTTCCATTTTGTCTGTGTTTCTGCCATTTTATCTGTTTCTGCCATTTTGTCTTTGTTTCTGCCATTTTATATAGTTTTCTGCCATTTTTCTGTTTCTGCCATTTTGTCTGTTTTCTTCCATTTTGTCTGACTTTCTGCCATTTGTCTGTTACTTAGTCTGCCTTCTATCTCCCCCCCCCCCAAACTGTCTGTCTTCATTTGTCTGCTGTTTCCCAACAGTCCCCCGTAGGTTATCTACTAGCTCCCAATCAATACTGCTGTCTTCTCACACACATTAAAAAAATGTTTTCCCAATTTTCAAACCAACGTTTAAGTCTTCCACAAGTCAATGAAAAATTCCTGAGAAAAAAAAACGACAACCAACCCTATCATCCAATCTACACCCCAACCATTTTATCACACTGACATAAAAACTAAAACCACTTCAGATTCCAGCAGAAATCCACCAGGCGCATGCGCAGTTTTACAACACGTACTACTTTTTATCTTCACCAACACCGGCAGAGGTGTAGCGTCATGCGCGAGGGGAAGCCTTCATTTATGTACACATTTTACGGACGTTTTTTTCAGTTTATGCATCGGATCCGTCCTCCGATATTGTGTTTCTAAAATGTATAAGGACAACACAGACCTAACAAGCAAAGTATTAACCCACATATTTTCTTCTGTTAGAAATCACATGGAGTATAATTTAAAAGGCAACTATATCTTACTTCGGTATTATTTATTTAAATGAAAAATATGCAGTAACCTTAACATCAGTGTCATAAACCACGTACCCAAATCACTGAGTTCTAGTACAGTTAAGCGGAATACTACATGCTGTTTAATTAATGCAATATCGTTGTGATTATTGAATAATCTGCAAGTCAGGATAAAGGATGGGTTGGTCTGGGGCCAGCAACCCAACCCTACAACACAATACTGCTACAAAAATAATAGAACAAAATGAAATTAAAGACCAAGAACAAATATAAAATAAACCGGGAGTGATCTCCCCTAAACTTTCTCGAATTTTCTTTTATGAAACAACAGGGGATGGCAACTCGGGATAAAGACATGATTTTTAATCCATTTTAAATACTTAAACTTTTTAAAAATAGAATAAAATCTCGTAGTGAAAAAGAATTGCACACCAAGTGAACGCCAAATCAAATGTGCATAATAGTGCGCAATATCATTAGTACTTTATAAATTCACAAGCGTTTTTTGAGAAATCGGAAATAGCGTAAATTACTACTTCCAGTCAATGGAAATTACTCAAAATTTGAAAGAAGGCAGATAATTGGATATTTTACTTACATGTGAAATTTCATTTATCTATCAGAAATAGTACTCAAGTTATAGGCTTTTGAAAATTTTAAAGTAGAAAAAGTTCCCCTTCCGGTTATCGGAAATCGCTCAAAAGTTGATACGGATATACGATTTTGATATAATGCTTATATAAATTTCATCAACCTAGCTGTAACGGTACTCAAGTTATCGTGTTTACACACACACACACACACACAAACAGACACACACACAGACTTACGGACAAGATTGCAAAACTATGTTTTTCCGACTCAGGGAGCTGTAAAACGTCGAGATTTGCAAAAATCTCGATTTTTTTTTGCACGATTACAAGACTTTCTCTATACTCTGTATATACGAGAAAGTAATAAAGAATAAAAACAACAACTATAAGAAGAAAGTGACGTAAGATAGTTATAGACTTTAAAAAAACATTGACGTCTCCAGGGCTATTTCCCTCTCTAATATAGTCGCCCCGTGTCTAGACACATTATGGTATTGGTCCACGTCTGTCAAGTGTCCGTGTGTCTCTATTTGCCCATTAAAACAGAAACTCAGTGGTTTCAACCAAAAGTCAACATCTGCAGTAGCCTGATGTCTGTGTGTGGACACATCAATTGCCGAACATGTACCATCACGTTGGTCAGAATACGAACGGATAGATTAGACTGACGGACATATATGTCATATCATATTCACAACACTAAAGACACTGACAAAGTGTATGCTAGAGAATTTAAGGTCCGAACTACCCCTACGGTCAAGCCGCGGGGTAAGAGTTTACCCTGTGCTCAGTGGGGTGGAAGATAAGCCCAAAATACACGGTAATCAAACCAATATTCAAGCCAGCTAGTCGGAGTTTACCGTGTTGAGACCTGCCTGGCTAATGGCAGACACCTCCTGAGCCGGTGATGTCCGTAAAGAAAGAATTGTCTCTAGAACCTTCCATGTGTTATTATATTAATGTCAGATTCGCCTTATACATTTATGTCAGCGAGAAACAGGCAAAACAAAACTCATCAACAAATTGAAAGTACTGGACAAACCTTTATTGAATCTGTACGGAATTTCTCGATGTTGTTGTTTTAGGTTAATGTGTGATTGTGTTTTGAGTGCTAATTAATGTTTAAATTGTGGTGGATTTTTAAAAAAAGTAATTGATAAAATATTGTTAACAGTTCAAATTCAGGTAGAATCTCAAGGTATTTGATATCAGTTAATGTGTAAATGTTTGAAGAAAATAGAAACTTATGGCATTGAAGGATTTTGTTCGCATAACGCAATCTTTGAAAACTATTTTGAGGGCAACATATTATTTCTTGTAGGGCAAACATGTAGGCCTATGGCTGTCAACACAGCAAAGTCTCTAGTAGCTATACGTGAATAGGCGTGGATTAGACAATGGATGGCAAGTAGCTAGGTGGATAACTACTGCCTGCATGGATTAAACAACGGATATCCGCCACCTCAGACGTAGAAATAACGAAAGAAAAAAAATTAACAAAAAAAAAGTATCAATATCTGATTGATTGTAAAAAATTATATTAGTATGTTCGCTTTCCATATTTTAATTTAATTACCAATATTTAATACCATAAAATGTCTTTAAATACACACAAATATTGTAATATTGTAATTGTGAGAAGTGATTGATCGTATTGTTCCAGAATTAAAGCCAGTGCTTAATTTTTTAAGTTCGTGCAACTGTTGTTATTAATGAATTATTCCATTGAATCCAATCCACGTTTAAAATTTTTTTTTCACTCTGTGGCAATGTATTCAATCATGGTCTGCGAGCTTTAAAAAGCAAAATGCTAGCATGCATGTAATAACGCATTCACTAGCTGGGTGATATATGGCCAGGCCGTGAGTCTTTGGGCAAACATTCGCTCACGCGGCGGCGGTAATTAGGGTCAAGGTGAGCCTGGCACTGATTGAAAAGTCTAATTAAATTTAGTGCCACTTGCTCATGCTACCTGTGCTGTTGTCAAGCTGTTATTACGACTGTACAGGCTGTTTCGGCTGTTTACTGACTGTTTCATCCACGATAAGGCTGACAGATATATTGGTCCCTTATAACGGCACACCCAAGGTATCGCTTTCACACTTTGCCCGTAGTGCTTTGCGCATTGATTTTTCAATAGCCTGACATTCTAAGAGTAATGCTAGCCGCTCGCTTATCGAATGAAAGGCCTATTCGGTTTTTATCTAAGACATTCGGGCAAAGATAAAGATAAAAAAAACCCAATAACTTTGTGACTTGAACTCACTTGAAACGAGTTCTTTAGGAAAAGTTAAATAGGCTTCTGTGGTTAATTAAGTGCTAATTAATGCTAATTGTGTTGGTTATCTTACATAGACGCTACTTTATCCTAAGTGAATTGGTTTATCCTACAAACAAGGTTTATCATATCACACATATTTATCTTACTTTACAGGCTCTTGTTAATTCTAAAGCAGTGCCTTATAAATTTTGTAGCAGTTTTATGTTTTATGTGCTCGTTCAAATACAAACAAGTATGCTTTTAATATCGAATCTGAGTATTTCATAGCGCGCGTTATAAAAGAAAAAGAACGTCAAAGGGTTTTAAAGGCAACATATAGCATTACATTATTCAACATTTGACGGCGTGGTTAATAACTTCACCTGATACGCTTTAAGATACAAGGTTCTTTAGTAGCTTTCTAAAACAAAGTTTGTTTTAAAAAAAACCTTGCTAGACTGTCGGAAAAAAGTGGTGAATGGTATGAGTGAACTTTATATTTATGAGTCAAAGTGTTTTCAAAATGCTATTGTAATGCATTAAATAGGTGTGAAATTGTGATTTTGATAAATGTTTGGGATTGAATGAAGCTGTTCAAATGAATAATTAGGGTCACTTGTCTCGTATAGTGAAGTCTTATTGTCAAACAGTGCTTGTCAACTTGAGGGGTAATGTGGTGCTAGTTAAATGAAGGGTTAGGGTCACGAAGTAGAGCAACTAGGGTCACGGAGTAGAGCAACTAGGGTCACGAAGTATAACAACTAGGGTCACTGGTATATCACGCGGGCTGGGACTAATACCACCATTTGTCTAAAACGAATTGCTCTTCTCTCAAGGGCGATAACCGCATTTACTTGGTTTTTGTACTACCTCCCCTTATCACGCTAGAACAAAACCAATCCTATTTAGTCATTGGGATTGTGATGGGGGGGGGGGGCGATTGTATGGTGTTTCCCCCTCTGCAGAAATCAACATTTCCTCTGGCAATATGTGCCCATGAATATTAAACTGACCCCCCCTCCCCACCCAATTTTGCTATGTTAGTCGACCGTTGACGGTCGAGCACAAATACCGTTCGACAGTTTGTTTAGGTCTTTTGACCTTTATGATTTTGGATATGCAATATATATATATATATATATATATATATATATATATATATATATATATATATATATATATATGGTTAGAGTCTTTTTTGGACGGCAACGAAGGCAGGCCTTACCATGTACTATAAACATCAGCCCGAAAGGGTTACACAAAAACAACAAAAAAGGGAATCTACTTCAAGAATCTGTTTTTGTTCAAGTAGTTGAAAGTTTAAAGTCACCGGTGGAGGATCGTCACCTAGCTGCTTACAGATTTCTAGTTGACACTGGTTTTTAAAATAGATCTTTGTATGATAATTATAAGCGGTTGGGGGCGGCACCCAAATGTACCACCTCGGATAACATCGTCCTTGATTTATTAAGTCTATCACCGGCAAACGACCGCTAAGGCAAACAAGCTTCCTAGGCAAACGACCGCCCCAGGAGAACGACCGTCCGAGAAAAAGGACCATCCCATCTTATTGCTGAGAGAGAGAGCGTGTTTAAACCTATGACGTATACGTACATAGCAGGAAAGGTATCCGGCGCTGACCATTATTTTTTTCCCCGATAAAGCCAATGAGTATACCAAACATTGCGTTTATTTGTTACTTAATTAATTGGTGTTAACAATTTGTCCACCGCTTACGTTTTTTACGGACAATATTTGTTGCCGTTTTTTAACCTAAATGTACCTAAATTCCCCCACCACACCCAGACCCCCATCTGAGTCCCCTGGATGGGCATCTCTCACGTCAGGGCTGACCTTCAACCGTCAATTAATGACCGTGAACTTAGGGTTCATGTATAGGGTTATGTATACGACAGCAATCAAATGAGGATCCCGCAAGGGCGAAAATTCATTAAGGAAAGTAGATGTCTCGGGGTTGGGGAGGGAGGGAGGTGGAGATGGGGGGGGGGGGGAGGGCTACAATAGTTCTATGGTGTGGAATGGGGTGGGGCAACTAGACTTCATATGTGGTAAAACGGTGTGGTGCTACTAAACACTGTGTATGGATTTTATAAAGATCTGGATATAGGGCGGTGTGGGGGGTGGGGGTGGGGTGAAGGCGCTGAAACCCTGTGTGAGAGAAGTGTAGGGGAGAGGGGTGTGAGAGGGGTGGGGGAGGAGTGTGGTAGAGAAGGGTGTGGGTGACGACTGGACTTGTCTGTGGTGAAAAGTGCACTTGACCTTTCTGTTGCTCCATCAAGCGTTGTTTGTAGCCAGATAAACGCGAGCCACTCTGGCAAATCAGACGTGTTGGTTGGTTCTTTGGTGTATCAGCATAGGTCACGTGGTTAAATATATCAATAGAACTGACAACTGCTGATATATAGAAGCATAGGTCACGTGAGTGAGTATATTACTAGAACTGACAATAAGCATTGTAAAGAAACATCTCGCGTTAAAGCTTTATAACTAATTTTGACAAAGGAGAGTTTAAATTATGGGGACGTTCTGACTTTTTCTTGATTTCGGTTAGAATTTAACAGCGAGGCAGATTAATAGACAGTCAAGAGTTCGATTCTAATGATAGGGGGAGGGGGGTATAAGACTTAGACAACCTCGCAACGTAAACATTGTTTGGCGAATTGCTAAACTTCATAGCCTTTTGACGTAATCAGGTAACAGAAACAAAAAAACTCTGCTTCATCTGCATCATCTGCTACCAAAGTCTGATTGGCTAAGACAACAAAATGAATGATTTGAAAATAATTTACAATTTACTGAAATTTAGTTTTGGATTGATCTATTTTCCCGACACAAGTAGACTGTTAACAAAAATAAAAAAATGAATACAGTTTTTCATTGATTTCTTTTAGTGGGTAGGCCTATATGTAAAATAGAACAAGACTAAAGTGAATCAATATAAAATTTGTTTGCATATTTAAAAGTTCAAATAAAATAGATTACAAACTTGAAATATTAAATATTTACTTACTTAAAACACTATCAAATAATACATGCTTATTAAAGAATCTATAAAAACTTCACATTGTAAAAATATCAATGGCGACTGTGACGGTAAATCTATCCAATTAACGAAGTGTGACATTAGTTAATGGGATAAGCTTGGGGTTATTTCTTCATGGACGTACACCTTCAACTAGTAAATGTTTTTGGCGTCATGCTATGGGACGTACAAATACATCAGCTATGGAACGTACCAATACAACAGCTATGGGACGTACAAATACAGTAGCTATTGGACGTACAAATACAAAAGCTATGGGACGTACAAATACAGCAGCTATTGGACGTACAAATACAACAGCTATGGGGCGTACAAATACTGGAGCTATGGGACGAACAAATACAACAGCTATTGGAGGTACAAATACAACAGCTATGGGACGTACAAATACAACAGCTATGGGACGTACAAATACAGGAGCTATGGGACGAACAAATACAACAGCTATTGGAGGTACAAATACAAAAACTATGGGACGTACAAAAACAGCAAACTATGGCACAAACAAATACAGCAATCTATGAGACGTATAACTACATTGTAAACCACGCCAGTTCCTTATGCGTGATGTGCTACTAATTTCTTCGTGATACACTGGTCTCTATGCTACCCTGGTCTCTGTGCTACCTAGATCTTATTTTAAACATCCTGAGGGGTATATAGGCTTTATAGCAAAGGCTGCCGTTGACCAGTCAATTAATGACCTCTGTGGTTGAAACGACACTTCGCTTGCGAAACGGATTACAAGACCTAAACAACTGTACGACCCAGGCCTTGAACCTGGCGGCACGGGTCGGCGTCTCGAGCAAGGTCACGTCCTGCTGGTCGGAGTCCGACACGGGCTGGTCTGGAACTTTCAGGATGAACAAGGTGTTGCTGTCCAGCTGCGCCTGGTTCTCTAGTGACGACTTCGTCACGATGTCTGAGTCCCACGTCACTTTCCTGGCCCCGGCGCTTTTCTTGGGATGTTCGTCGACCGCGCTTTCTTCGCCAGGGTAGAGGTCGGTTTCATCGTTTCTAGTGACGTCATGGGGCTTGGCGTCTTTGAGAGGGCTGTCAAGAAGGATGGTTTCGATGTCTTTGTCTTCTTCAAACCCGTCTTTGGGTGAGGCTGGAGTATCCGGCGCCACCTCATTGTCCTGGAGTTTTTGTTTCGTTAAAATAGATTTAAGACACGTCCCTGAATTAGTGAAGTACACGCATTCTTCGTGTTGTGTACATGTACTCGATTCTTTCAGATACACAAAGTCTTCGTCTAGAGTCCCTTTACATAGGTCAGGCGTAGCTCGATCACCTAAACCCATATCCGGTTCCATGACAGAAGGCACGTACGAGATTTCAGAGTTCAGGCTGTCGAGGTCTGACTTGCTCCTGTCTAGAGTGGGAGAGAGCTCAGAAATTGGCCGGTCCTTAAAGAACTTCCGTCTGGGTCGCCTCCTCACCCTGTTCCGATTGGTCATCCGTTTGAGGTTGGAGCAGATGGACATGCCCACAGAGGCAGACTTCATCGACACCGAGTCGTCGCTGTGTTCGTCTTGGTCTCTGGGGGTGGGTTCAAACTTTTCATGGGGGAACGAGTCGAGGCGATGGGGTTTTGAGTAAAACTGTTTCGGTGACCGGGGTTGGCCGAGGGTAGGGCGGTAGGGGTCTTGTGACACACGGATGGGGCTCGGGGTTCGAGTGTTTCTCGTGGCGTGCTGTTGTACACTGATCTGAACCACGTCGCCGTTATCGTTAGGGGTGTTTGGGTTATATTTCACATCATTGTACGGGTTTTCTGAGAATCTGTCTTCTATTGGCTGGCAAAAATTTACCGTGGATTCCGGAACATTCCGTCCAACAAACGAAGGGCTGTAGGTGTTTTCTAACTGGAACTGTACTGACTTAGGTCTAGCTCCGGCTTTATGAGCAGTCTCGTCTAGATGACCTTCTGTGATGTCTGGGTGAGTGGCCTTGAAGTAGGGCTCCCGGAACACCAACTGGTCCCCACAGCTGGCCTGGAAGTCTTTGACTTCACAGAAGTCGCCTGGATGGGCAAAAGACTGCGGAGATTTGAGCTCATGTCTGATCTCACTCGTGGAAAAATGGTCTGCAGCGATGTTGCCGTCTTTGATTCCCTCGTGCTCGGGGTCACTGAGGGCGTTGGTGCACACGTTTGAGAGCTTCACGTCCAGGCCATGGTTGGCTGGTTCTGTGAAGAGTGGGGCGTCATGACAGGCGGGGGAGATGATGATCTGGGCTGTGGGGTAGAGAAAATCATGTAGTCTCAGCGTGGCTGGGAGTTCTGCTGTGGGAGATCTCTGGGGTCTAAATAAACTAGGTGCGTCTGGGGAGATAGGGGGTTGTGAGACAGATGGGTCAGGGTGGGTAGCTTCGTTTTTATCATGGGATATTGCATCAGGCAACGTCAATGTGATCCTTGTCGAGTTGGTTGTTTGATGCAGGTTCTGTTGTTCCTCGTCTGACTTGATGACGTCATGGCTTTCTGGAACTTCGTTTGTTGAAATGTTCCCGCCTGAAGGTTCAGGTACCGCCGCCGTGCTGTTGTTGATGACGGAGTTGAGCACCTCCATGGTGGGTAACGTAAAGGCGTTGCTGTCGATCTTGGTGGTTGTGTGTGATGGCGTGTTGACGTTGTTACTTCCGATGCTCCAGTCCGAAGATTTCCCCATGTCGCGAATGACCTGCTGTAAAACCGATTTAAATTCCTCCACCGTGATCTTATGCTTCTGTTTCCCTAGCCCGGTCACGTGCATGTGAGGTTTATTGACCTCCGTCGTGAGGTGATCTCCTGTCCCGTTCAAGGTCGTCAGGTTTTCAAAGGTCGACGTATGAGTCTGTAAACTGTTGAGCTCCACCCTGGCCTGATCAGATGTTCGGGTCAAGGTCGTTGAGTCTTGTTTTACATCCTGTTCTTTACTCGGGTAGTTAGGTGGAAATATTTGTTGGCTAGTTGTTGTGGATGGTGATGTATGTTGGCTTAAGGATGCTGTTTGTTGGTTGGTATGATATGAGGTTGGCAGACAGGCAGACTGTGGTTGCTGGGTTGCAGGAGAGGGAGGCGCGGCTGAAATTTGACTACCCAAGTCCGTTGATTGAAAGGTTCGGTTTGCGAAACTCGACGTCCGGTTACCGGCTCGCCGGTACAAGGGGCCGTAACTCCTCGGGAACCGGACAATCCTCGGTGCCTGGTACGTTGTTTCAGTTAAGTGTGACGACCAGGCCATACTGTTGGTCATGTTCCCTGTGCCGATGGGGAACCTTCTCGCTTCTTTTGGTGACGTGGACTGGTGCACCTGGTTCGAACTGTGGACGGTCTTAGAGATGCCAGAATCTGAAGCAGACGCCATGCGGCTGTTCTCGGTGTTGGACCTGGTTGGTGTGGAATCCACGGCGTCTGCCACTGACGTGTTCCTTACGGAGGCTTCAGCAATGAGAATCGGTTCCTTGAACTGTTGGCACTCTGGTTTTGGCTGATCCGTCGAAGTGCCGGGTTTCAAAGATTTGTTGCTGACGTTCTCCCCCGCGGCGGCGGCCGTGGGCGTGGCGTCACCCCCGCCTACTGTAGAGTTTTCCTCCTCGTTGTTGACTTCCGGGTTGTTGTTGTTGTTGATCTGGACACCTCCGGTGAGGGCAGACAACATGACGCGGGCTTGTCGTATGGTGTCGGCAGCTTTAGAGATCTTCAGCATGGCTTCGGTCAAGTCGTTGTAGTTGGACCGGACTGTCGGGCGAGACGCTTCCGCTGGAAAAAACAAAAACAGAAATCTAAATTTAGCGTTGAGTTTAATCGGCTGCTGCCAGTGTTTATTTCAGACTGCTTTCTCCGGAGGTGGGCCCTTTATACTTTCGGGAGGGGGGGGGGGGGGGGGGGGGGGCTAGATTTTCCGAGAAGCGGACACTGGTAAAAGTATATATTTTCTATATAAATTCTATTTAGTTCGAGGTCCCATCCTCTCCCCCCCCCCCCCCCCCCATCACCAGAAGAGATGCCTGAGAGAAGCACTGATTGTGGCTACAAAAATAATAAAGGTCTTGAAGTTTTGTTTTTATACTATAGTAATCGTATTGATTTTACCCGGGAAAAACAGTGTTTGGCTTTCTACCAATGTAGTGATTAAGGTAAGGCAGGTATATTCTAGTAGGTTCAGTCAAATAATGATCAAAGGAAGATTGAATCTTTAGTAGTAGTTAGTAGTAGCTTGGGTAAGGGAAGGTGTGGTAGGGTGATGAACAGCAAGGCAAAAGTCTTGAGTTTAGATCTCGGTTCATATTCGTCACTGCAGGACGTCGCTGAGTCCACTCAGCTCTAATGGCTAAATCTAAATTACGTTAGGAAAAGTTAATTTGGCCAGGCAGAGTGCTGGCCAGATAAGCCGTGGTCAAGAACCTTGAACTCTACATCATCTGAGCTTTGGATCATTAAGTCTTAAAGGTGAACTTGACTTTCAACAGTAGCTTGTACTAGTTAGTTGTAGCTTGTAATAGTCGGTGGTAGTTAATTTTGTCATTTTACTGTCACATAGTCCTTCGACTAGCCTTTCAGGCAATACAACAATTAGTAAGGTTCTCGAACTAACAGGAATGGTAGCCTGTATTTCTCTTTCATCCTCCATGTCATCTCATGAAATCTCTGGGTCTGGATATATTTCTTTATTCTCAGAATATTAGGTCATGTCTTGTACTAGTCATGTGCCGTCAGTTTCCTGACAGTCTGACCAATTACCCTGGAGGCTAATCCACGGCGGGTTGTTGGCTTCTTTTCTACCAAAATATTTCATTGCTAACCATGGCGAGACGCTGGATTCGTGCTTCTTGCACTGAAATTTTTTTCTAACTCTAGTGTAGCTTTACACCATCGAGTGCATGTGTTACACCTGGCTTATATTTTTAATTATTTAAAAATTGCGTCTAAAAGAAAGAAGAGCAGTAAACTGCCTTGTAAGTAAAGACAAGCAATCGACCCAAAGCCCTACCAGAGGCAGTAGTAGCAGCCTGTGTAGTCGTGGTTTGAGAGTCTGTCTTCACCAAGTTCGTCTGGCAACCTTTGGCTGATGACGTCTGTGTGGAAGTCTTATCTTTCTGCTCGTATCTGGTGGAGCTAGCTGTACTGCTGCTACTGCTCGCTAGGATATATATATATATATATATATATATATATATATATATATATATATATATATATATATATATATATATATATATATATATATATCTATACACATGTTTGTATGTGTGTGTGTGTGTGTGTGCAATTTTTCTTTTAAGCTGAAATATTTAAGTATCAAAAAGATTTATATTACAAACTGTCTTAACACTATGTTAAACTTGTGACAAAAAAGCAATCGTATGTCCCTTGTGTAAGGACACTCCCCACCCCACCCCCCATCATAGCCCATCTCACACGTGCCTTGACCTCCCCCCCCCCCAGTACATTTTCAGCCAGTGCCCACGTGACAACTTACGGTTGCTCGCGTAGCTTTGTGCCCCAGGTCTTGTGCCAGGTGGCAGTCGTCTGACCATGTCACAGCACGGCGGTGACGGTTGGTTGATCAGCTGACACGTCATGAACGGCTCCGCCCATATGACGATACGGTGCTCGTCTGGGAGAGGTTGAAACCACTTGGATCATACGTCAATTTGTTACACCGGTAACTCTGATCTATGTTGGTTATATCGACCTAGTCTATTGTGTCACTTTGTCCTTGTTTACACGGGTCACTCTGATCTATGTTGATTATATCGACTTTGTCTATTGCGTCACTTTGTCACTTGGAGATTTTCTACATGAGTCACTAAGTCCTTTTCTGCATGGGTCGGTACTTTTCTACATGGGTCGGTACTTTTCTACATGGGTCTATGAGTCCTTGTCTATAGGGGTTAGTGGGTCCATAACTAAATTCTAAAATGTAGTAGTTGTCTACCTTGGTCTGAGGCGTCTTACATGATGACCTTGACCTACCTGCGCTGGGTGATTGCGATGACGGCGAGGGTGGGTCCGACGATTCACTGACGTCACTCAAGTTCTCCAGCTGTAGGACTTCGGTTGTCGTGACCCCTACACGACAAAAGACCCGTGTTGGATTATAATAGGTTAAAGACGATTATACAAAGGCTAGACGTAGACTATAAGCGGGGTTGTTAGAGATATGTTGATATAAACGTCCTACATAGGTTACACTAAAATAATATACATAAATGGGTAACACACGGGTTATATATGACAGAGTTATACAAGATTTAAATACGAGTTATATATGGGTTATACACCAGTAATACATACAAATATACACAACATGAAAATAAATACAAAACCATTTGTAATAAAATAGTTGTTTTTTTACAATGATGATGCTTTCACACGCATTCAACTGGTCAACTTAATACATGAAACGTACCTCACGAGTAAAGTAAACAATTCGTCCGACCTCGAGGTACGCACTTAAGTAAGGTGAGGCATTAGGATCCCGGGTCCCACCACTCTACTTGACCTACCTTGATTCAGCCTGGAGAGCATGTGCAGAAACTGAGCGGAGGCGTCACACATCTGGATGTAGCGTGACTGGTCATCTAGCATGGAGCTGACCCTCTGGTTCAGCGTGTCCTCATCGTCTTCAGGTCTGGGGGGTGGGGTGGTGGGGGGGGGGGAAAGAAAGATTTGTAAAGTATAAAGTTGTGTGTGTGTGTTTTTTTTGGATTGTGAATAATGTTTCTAATTCTGCAGTGTTTGGGGAAAAATTTCGCTAATTAACTTTCCTGAAGTGTTGAGGGGGGGGGGGGAAGGGTCAGATTTGTGATCTCATTAAGCTTGAGATTTTATACATTCTATGTCTTGCTATGCATTTGACCCATAATAAACGTGTGGATGTCCGTTATATTTGAATTGCTTTATGTCTCTTTGTTTTCCTCATATCCCGTATATTTATAACATAATCCTATATTACTGTATTCATACATACCATCCGATAACCTCATTTGTTGTTTATATACTATCCCCATTACCCAGTTTATTTTTCAAATTGTCCTTATCCTAGAACTCAGTAGTTATCCCAAAATTCCGTTATCCCATTACCATTTACGTCTGTCTCATAATCCCAACAACACTGCAGATTCTATAAACTATCCCAACTATCCTGAAGTTGACCCATATCCCCCTAGCGACAAGGTACAACGATTGTGTATAAAAAAATCCTTTGTCCTCTTTATTTACGCTGATCCGTCTATTTACATATTTTTCAAAGCATTATAACCGTAGGCCTTGTTTATCAGACGTTATGTCAAATCAATGATGGGTATCATTTGAGTGCTGAGTAAATACGACACAAGGCTCAATGATTGAATCCTATATGTCGCTAAGTTGTATGTTTACTACCTTGTATGTTTACTACCTTGTATGTACAAAAAAACTCTGATTCTCTGCTAGAGCTACATTACGCTATATCTGAGTTATTTCCCACTCCCCATTATAACAATAAATTACGCGATTCGCATGTAACCTTATCTGAGTTTTGCAGCCCAATTTCTTAGACATACTTGTATTTTCCTCATTAATTTATTTTTATAGATTTACTTGTATTTTCCTCATTTTTTATGTGTAGATTTAATAAATCTCTATAGATCTAGGTGGAATGTAAATAAACGATAACTGTACCAAGACTATTTAATGAATTTATGCACCTGCCTAATTCTACTAATTAATAAAACATTTCGTTCCAAGTCGTACGTATTTGTGAGCGAGGTAAATCCCAATCTAGATCTATATTTTAAAATAAATTATCAAATATATCTAAAGCCTAAAGGATTTAAGAATAATCTATATAAACTGAGTATAAACTATAAAGTTACTAGATCTATAAACTAATATAAAGCTCACCGGCTGTCCTTCTCACTTTCATCCCCGTCGTCATCCATCTAAGACCTAAGATGATATCTGTCACCAATCAACCACCCCAAACATGCCTACATTATTCCCATACACGTAGTCTATACCACAGTCTTTCAACAAAGGTAGTTGTATAAGGCAGATGTAATGTTTTTATTCTAAAATTAACCGTAAACAAATCTAAAAATATTGAGCTGAAAGACCACTTCCGTCTTGTACTTGAAACTATCGGTGCGTTTTGTTTGGTGCGGTGTGTTTTTGTTTTTAGAATTACCGGGAATCCCCGAAAACAGGTAAATAGGAAGCATTGTATTCTGATTTAAATAACTCAAAAACGTTTTGTAGTTATATCATTTAAACAGTACTGTATCATTATATATTTGAAGTTATTTCCCCTAAATTCGTGCATAAAAGATTGGTAAAGTAGGCCAATATATTTCCTGTATACATTCCATTTTGGTGGGGGTAGGGTAGGAGATGCCTGGAAGAAACTCTGGGTCAGGGAGTTTATATATATATATATATATATATATATATATATATATATATATATATATATATATATATATATATATATATATATATATATATATATGGGTAAAAAGAGAAAGTTGTTGTAAAGCTTGTTACAGTAGCTATTTGACAGCTAACTTAAAAAAAAAACCTCAGGTTGATCATCAATAAGTATTGAAAAATGATGACGATGAATCTGGTGATGATGCAACTAGTAAGGACGTCATCATAATTTTTTTTCTTTTCGTACTTCGGGGACCCTAGGTCCTCTGTCAAATTTTTTCCCTCCTCACGGTCTCCTGCCACTCTCTCCAGCTTCACCCAATTCCTTTCTATCCATTATGCCTCCGGCTACGTCGCCATGTCTTCTTGGGTCGATCCCTACGTCGCCATGTCTTCTTGGGTCGACCCCTGCGTCGCTTGCCTTAGAGGTTCCACTCCTGGGCTTATCTGGCTCTATGTAAGTCAGCGTCATTGCTATTTCCTCTACATAATTTGCCTTTTTATTGTTTCCTGTCCGCAAATCTCCCATAGTTTTGCGTTTTCTATCTTGTCTTGCCGTTTTATCTTACGTATACTCCTTAGGGTACTATTAATAACTGTTTCAGTAACTACGCAACACAAACGATGATGCATCTAGAAACGATGTCACAACCAATGACGTAACTGATGTTTATGTAGCCAGTGATTATGTAATTACTACACCATTGCCAGCACCAAACGGGCCGGGGCAAGTGCAACAACCTATGCCAAATAAGGGACGCTACTCAGTTAGTTCCCCGCCTAAGGGAGGTAAAACAGCTACAAAAGACCTCTGCCACAGAGTTATAGATCGTGAGTTACAGCTATATTGACAATGATAACATTAGGTTTGCGTTAATTATTTCGAGGTATAAATTTATCCCACTTTCTCACATGGACTTGACATTGTTAAAGATTTAAAAAAAAAACTTTTAAATTAAATTTAAGTACAGACAATAGCTAAGGGTTGATATGTTTTCCATTTTACATAATCTTAAAACCCAGGCGCATTGGGAACAAAAAACAACTCAACAAGAACCCAGACACTAAACCACCCACAACTGGTTAACCTGCAATAAAAAGCTACACAAGAACCCAAACACTAAACCACCCCCAACTAGTAAACCTGCAACAACAACAACAAAAAATGCAACAAAGAAACCCCCAATATCTGCAATAAAAAACTCAACAAGAACCCAGACACTAAACCACCCCCAACTGGTAAACCTGCACTAAAAAGTTACACAAGAACCCAAACACTAAACCACCCACAGCTGGTAAACCTGCAATAAAAAAACCCACCAGTACCCAGACACTAAACCACCCACAACTGGTAAACCTGCAATAAAAAACCCCACCAGTACCCAGACACTAAACCACCCACAACTGGTAAACCTGCAATAAAAAGCTACACAAGAACCCAAACACTAAACCACCCACAACTGGTAAACCTGCAATAAAAAGCTACACAAGAACCTAGACACTAAACCACCCATAACTACACAAGAACCCAAACACTAAACCACCCACAGCTGGTAAACCTGCAATAAAAACCCACCATCCCCACGGGTGGGATTTACATTGGGCATGACGCCAAACATGAGACAATATTATCAGATTCTACCCATGATTCCCTAGTGGGTCTATGACATGTGACTATGAATATGAAAAAACTGCGTTGCCTCTCATTCAGCGACGGGAATCACGTGATGCAGAGGGCGACAAGCGAGCGTGGACATTACCATAGATTGTGCAGCGAAATAATCGCCCGATTGGCGAACATATTGATAGTGACCAAAGATTGTTCAACTAAATAAACGTTACACTGGTAAACGTAATGAGAATTAAAAAACACAATTTGATCGCCCGATCGGCGAACATATTTATCGTGATTAAAGATGGTTCGTCAAAATCTCCATGGGCAACTATATTGCTCAAGGAATAAATCACACATTGGCGTATTATGAAAAAAAAACACTTTAGTAACATATTGAATGGGGATAAAGACTGTTTAAAGTCATTATTCATTTATGAATATATTAATTTTTGTTTCTGCTGTGCGTTGAGCCGCTAATAAAGTAAAGGCAACTATTAACTTATTAAAAATGGATACTTTTTCTCTTTTTTTTTTTTTTTTTTTTTTTTTTTTACAGGAACAAAAGTTTATTTTTAAATTAAAAATCATTTAGCTAAACATGGAACTGATAAGAGTACATTAAAATGGCGGCTCTTTAAAACAAAATAGACATGGTGGACCATTAGGAGATTATGTACAATGAAAAAGCCAGTTTTTTTTGCATCCCTCGCATCTGTCAACAGGATCAACTGGTGCTGCTTTAAAATTTGCTGGAATTTTGTTTGACACTCATTTGCAATAAGTACTGAGCATTTTGAATCTGGTCTGGTGTTCCACTTATGCTGATAATACGATCATTTGAAAAGACCGCTATTTGGTTAAATGAGGGCTATTATTCCGAATGTTTTTTTTTTTTTCTCTTATTTTAATATAGCAGACTTTAATAGCCTTAGCAAAGATTAATACAAACTTAAAACTCTCTCTCAAATATCCATATATTAAGTATTTAACCTAATGTGAATCGAAAAAGAAGAAAAAGAATAATAATTGCGAAAATCTTATCTAACTAAAAATAATTAAAATGTCTTAAAAATTTAAATACATAAATTTAAATATTCCTTTTTAAAAAGAAATTCTATTCATTATTTTATAAACAATTCATTTGTTTGTACTTTTAGCGGCTTTTGGGAACTTAATTGTAGGTTTTCTCCCTTGAATGTTCTAGACATTTTAGTATAACTATTAATAAAGCACTAAGAATTAATATTAGAGTTAGACTGGTTAGACCAATGTAACAATTTCTCAACAAAGCAATATTTTGATTATTGGATATTATATATATATATATATATATATATATATATATATATATATATATATATATATATATATATATATATATATATATATATATATATATATTCATACGTAATCAGTGTGTATATTTACTTGTAACGTATATGATTGTTGTTGTTTTAGTCATAATATGCAGCTTAGCTAACGTGCTAGAAAAGAATGTTCTTTTATTTTTCTGCTAGCCACAGTAGTTGCATCCCTAAATTTCAGCTGTCCCCTCGCTTTACGCACTTTTCATTAAATCTGTCTAAAATATACAATCTCTTTTATTGGGCACCTCACTTGAAATAAAGCAGAAAACTTTTTTTTATCTGATTAAGGTGGTGTTCGATATAGTACAAAGATTAGAAATTTCTGCAGAGGAAACGTTACTATTCTGATACATGTGTAACTTATATCTATGTATGTTAGAATTGAATATTTCTCTTGACGCATATCTTCTTGTCTACATCTCCCCTAGTACCAGCCCCCCCCCCCCCTCCCCATAGCACTAGTCCACAACTCCACCAGTACTAGACTCAGCATCCTTTCTTCTTCTTTGTTCTGAACTGTAATGTTAGACGGATTTCCTCCAAAACAAACATTACATTTCGATATTTTATTCGCCATATGGCCATTGCACTCCGATTTCAATCTGCTTAGTTTTCATAGCCTATGTCCACACAAGAACAAGGTAAGCAGTTGTTTTTTTTTAAATTTATTTTCGAGTTTCCTCTCCTAGATTGAATGTTGTTCTCGGCTATCGAGCCTCATCCGCCTGGAGGTTTGAACTTGGGATGTTTTGATTTGGCAACCAAAAGCTGTACCGGTCCCACCGTTCCTGCCTTGAAAATCATTTCAAAGGTCGCATAGCTACATTTATTGTTGGTGTGGTGAGTTGTATTTCTGAGAAAATCAAATGAAAGTTTTAAAAAAAATAACAGCCAGGAGTATATCTGCCAGGGTGAGGTAAGTTGCTGGGATAACACATTTCAGCAATACAAAAATACATCTTTTTGAATATCTACAAATAACACAATATCTGATGCTGCTACGAAATAGGTTTGTCAAAAAAAAAAAAAAAAAAAAAAAAGAATCAGCAACACGACTGCCCCCACCCCCTCCTCCCACAAAGAAAAAAAAACAACACACTTTGTATTTTCTAAACTCCTTTTCCGTTGTCTTTTGATCTAATTCCCCACCCCCCTCTCAAGCAGGAGCCGTATAAAACTAGAATTGTTTCCCTTTGCCCGGGGATTAAGGCGAACATCTTCTCATGCTCGGAGGGGACAATTATAAGCTCCGGTGCTGTTTCGGGAATTTTGTCCCCCCCCCCCCCCCCCCGCCACCTCCCTCCTCCTCGCAAGGTACTATCGTATGGCTCATACCTCAACTAAAAAACCACAACTGACTAAAACAGTACTCACCTGTGGGCCATTTTGTGTTTTGGATATTAAAACAAGTTTAAAAAACTTTCTAATCAACACAATAGATTGACACGATAGCCAGAGTGATTAAAACTTCAAATTTTTTTATTTTTTAAAATTTTAGAGTTGTGATAATTTGTTTCTTTCTTTACTTTTTTTTACTTTCTCGTATATACGTAGTATAGAGAAAGTATTGTAATCGTGCAAAAAAAAAAATTCGAGATTTTTACAAATCTCGACGTTTTACACCTCACTGATACGGAAAAACATAATTTTGCAATCTTGTCCGTATGTCTGTGTGTGTGTCTGTGTGTCTGTGTGTGTGTCCGTGTGTAAACACGATAACTTGAGTACCGTTACAGCTAGGTTGATGAAATTTCATATATAAGTATTATATCAAAATCGTAGATCCGTATCAACTTTTGAGCGATTTCCGATAACCGGAAGTGGTACTTTTTCTACTTTGAATTTTTCAAAAGCCTATAACTTGAGTACTATTTCAGATAGATAAATGAAATTTCACATGTAAGTAAAAGATCTAATTCTCTACCTTCTGTTAAATTTTGAGTAATTTCCGTTGACCGGAAGTAGTAATTTACGCTACTTCCGATTTCTCAAAAAACTAATGTAAATTTTAAAAGTACTAATAATATTGCGCACTATTATGCGCTTTTTTATTTCGCGTTCACTTGGTGTGCAATTAATTTGTCTACGAGATTTTATTCTATTTTTAAAACTTTAAGTATTTAAAATGGATTAAAAATCATGTCTATAGCCCGAGTTCCCATCCCCTGTTATATTATATAAGAATATTCGAGAAAGTTTAGGGGAGATCACTCCCGGTTTATTTCTTTTAACAAGTGCTTTTAGAAAATGTTTTACATAGGTCCTATTAATTAGTGTAAATTAAAAGTATTTAGATATTGTGAAGATGTAAGAGTAAGTAGATTCTTGTGTTCAAAAAAGATAATTACTACTTTATTTATTATTTTCAAGCCGATTGTTAATCAATCGAGACACCTATGACTAAACAATTATTAACATCGCAAGATCACGTGATGCCCGTTAAGATTTTAAGCACAGGATATGAACACTAGCCTGCATGACCGATCAAATGTTCGCAACTACGTTATTATCTCCCCTTTCGTTATTACATTTAGCAACCTTATGCATTTAATGACGAGTTTAATGTCTACTTAAAATAATCTTGCTTTGTGAACTATGAAAACAATTTTGCCATTCCGTCAGCCAGAGTTAGATATTTACTAGTAACAAACTTGTACTGCGTCAGGCAGTGTCTCTTCCAGACTTTTTTCTCCGGGGGGGGGGGGGCACTTGATATTTTCGGGGGGGGGGGGCGTTATTTTTTTTTTGGGGGGGGGGGGGGGTTGTGGCTGTGCCTCCTCACGAAGAGATACCTTGAAGAAACTCAGACGTCAAGTAGTGCCTTAGACTAGACTAGACCCAGTGGCGTAGGCAAGGGGGGTCATAACCCCCCCCATAGACCCCTCGGTATATATAAAGTATGAGTGGGGGTGCAAATCGAAAGTTTGAGGGGGGTGCAAATCGAAAGTTTGAGGGGGGGGGGTGCAAATCAAAAGTCTGAGGGGGGTGCAAATCGAAAGTTTGAGGGGGGGGGTGCAAATCAAAAGTCTGAGGGGGGGGGGGGGGGCTGCAAATCGAAAGTTTGTCCCCGGGTAAAAATTGGAACACCCCCCCCCCTTGAGATGATCCTGGCTACGCCACTGACTAGACCAGATGTATTGTCACCTCGTCAAATTTGGGTCAGCTCCTATACCCAACTTCCTGTTTTCCGCTGACTCCAGAAGCACACAACGAGGCTCCAACGTCTCACAACGAGACTCTCCATTTCCTGGGTATGTTAGTGGATAATCGAGGTCAGCTTTCATTCGCTCTACCACCCGATCACGCCAACACACACACACATCCACAACACAAACATCATTACTGGGTGTTATGTCAGTACATCTACATCTACATCCACAACACAAACCTCATTACTGGGTGTTATGTCAGTACATCTACATCTACAACACAAACCTCATTACTGGGTGTTATGTCAGTACACCCACATCCACAACACAAACCTCATTACTGGGTGTTATGACAGTACATCTACATCTACATCCACAACACAAACATCATTACTGGGTGTTATGTCAGTACATCTACATCCACAACACAAACATCATTACTGGGTGTTATGTCAGTACATCTACATCCACAACACAAACCTCATTACTGGGTGTTATGACAGTACATCTACATCTACATCCACAACACAAACATCATTACTGGGTGTTATGTCAGTACATCTACATCCACAACACAAACATCATTACTGGGTGTTATGTCAGTACATCTACATCCACAACACAAACCTCATTACTGGGTGTTATGTCAGTACACCCACATCCACAACACAAACCTCATTACTGGGTGTTATGTCAGTACATCTACATCTACATTCACAACACAAACATCATTACTGGGTGTTATGTCAGTACATCTACATCTACATCTACAACACAAACCTCATTACTGGGTGTTCTGTCAGTACATCTACATCTACATCCACAACACAAACATCATTACTGGGTGTTCTGTCAGTACATCTACATCTACATCCACAACACAAACATCATTACTGGGTGTTATGTCAGTACATCTACATCTACAACACAAACCTCATTACTGGGTGTTATGTCAGTACATCTACATCTACAACACAAACCTCATTACTGGGTGTTATGTCAGTACATCTACATCTACATCCACAACACAAACATCATTACTGAGTGTTATGTCAGTACACCCACATCTACAACACAAACCTCATTACTGGGTGTTATGTCAGTACATCTACATCTACAACACAAACCTCATTACTGGGTGTTATGTCAGTACATCTACATCTACAACACAAACCTCATTACTGGGTGTTATGTCAGTACATCTACATCTACATCCACAACACAAACATCATTACTGGGTGTTATGTCAGTACATCTACATCTACATTCACAACACAAACATCATTACTGGGTGTTATGTCAGTACATCTACATCTACATTCACAACACAAACCTCATTACTGGGTGTTATGTCAGTACATCTACATCTACATTCACAACACAAACCTCATTACTGGGTGTTACGTCAGTACATCTACATCTACATTCACAACACAAACATCATTACTGGGTGTTATGTCAGTACATCTACATCTACATCCACAACACAAACATCATTACTAGGCGTAGCAAACTTGAATTTCAAAAAAGATGACAGTTGGATATACACAACAGGTTTGGTTTATTTGGAAACTAATTTCCTAGAATTAGGGAGAAGAGGTTGAACAAAATAATCTAATTTAAATAATTACCTATATAATTAGATTATCAATGAATTAACTCAATCAATTAACAGCACCTGGCTGTGGACGGTTTAATCCTGTCAATTAATTTTTTAAAACGATCTTTGATTAGGTGGGCTAGATAACATCAGGATTCACAACGTACGGGTAGACATTGTGACCTGGTGCAGGTGCGAAAACTTGTATTGAAAAATTGTGACCTCAGATGAGACCAATTGGCTTTAGTGGTAAATATTTGCCCTGTTATGTGTGTTGGTAAGGCCTTTTAGGTAAACACATGCACCTTAAATGTGCCTCACGAGATTTAGTGGTAAATATTTGACCTATATTAGTTAGACCCTTTATGTTGTGAGATCGTACAAGTGTAAGGTAAGTATTTACATATATATAGAGAGATCTGAGGTCATTAAATGTCAGAATACAGGTTTGAGGTCATTAAATGTCAGAATACAGGTCTGAGGTCATTAAATGTCAGAATACAGGTCTGAGGTCATTAAATGTCAGAATACAGGTCTGAGGTCATCAAATGTCAGAATACAGGTCTGAGGTCATTAAATGTCAGAATACAGGTCTGAGGTCATTAAATGTCAGATTACAGGTCTGAGGTCATAAAATGTCAGAATACAGGTCTGAGGTCATCAAATGTCAGAATACAGGTCTGAGGTCATCAAATGTCAGAATACAGGTCTGAGGTCATCAAATGTCAGAATACAGGTCTGGGGTCATTAAATGTCAGAATACAGGTCTGAGGTCATTAAATGTCAGAATACAGGTCTGCTAGCCTGTGTGGGTGGTCTACACAACACAACAAAGGGCGGCCCGTGCCACGTGACGTCATCCCCATCTCCACACACTCGTGAGTACAGTCATGCGCGTCAGTGAGTAGATCCCCTGTGTGAGTACACTCCGCTCACGTAATTAATGCACACGCCTCCAACATTCATACACATCCGACACCCCAAAATACGAGAGACGTGAACAGTATCCCTCACCCTCATACACAACACCCGGGCTTTATTTGCGTCTAAAAGCCCCCGGGCTAACCCCGGGGGAGGGATCTCGGGGTAGTTGGATAGAAAACAATTTTACCCATCGATTCGAACGTGGACGATCATCATATCAACACGCCAATGCACCGAATCACTCACAAAACATCTATTCAATCCGCGAGGCCGGGAACATAAAAAAAATAATCCCACGTTAGGTTGTGGGATACCCCCTAGAACACTATCCTTGGGATATCATCCAGCGATTTATTTACAACATTAGGATTTTAATCCTGGTCATAACGCCCTCCCTTGTCAGCGCCGAATATACATGTATCGGAAAGTGATGTATGAATAATGGATTCGACACGAACATTTTATTCTTGCGAACACTCAAGAAGAGGATCCAATTGATGCGTATGCAACAAACCTATACATTGCATAGCTTGACATTTACTAAATAAACATACGACATTTTGAACTCGGCTTTGGTTTGTTTCGTTTGTTACGTTCGGCTTCAGTTTACAAAGCTGTCGGTTGTTTCCAGTTTTTGCTAATCAATTATGATTTTAACATATTAATCCTTATTTTTTATTTGTTAATCGATTTAAAAAAATGCTTTTTTAAACAACATTGAGATAAAAACGCAAAAGAAAATATTACCAGAAGAAAAAAATCTATTAAAACCAGCTTAATGCGTACTTGCCTAATACACTTTTGTGTGTGTGTGTGTGTGTGTGTGTGTGTGTGTGTGTGTGTGTGTGTGTGTGTGTGTGTGTGTGTGTGTATTGACGAATGTGTGTCTTACATTACTTAAAAATTTATATTTTTTCTATTTTATCATCAAAATAAGAGGTCAATAAAAAACATGATAACTGATTAATTGAAGGGAGTGAATAAATGGGCAGGAAGACAGTACTCACTTTATTACTAAGGGCATTGAACACGTGCGTATGATAAATGCTATTTTTTATACTTGCGAATAAGCGAGAATGAATGTCGAAACGAATGTAAGGTCGTCTTTTAACAACGTTAAATTAAAATTACCTGGCAATGCTTCCGGTGAGGCTGGAAGGGGCGTGGCAATGTTCGTGAGACACAAAACACAGACATCGAATTTTTCAGCATGTTTATTTCATTATTTAAAAAAAAATGTTAACTTTAAATATTTAACGTATTAATAAAACGTATATTGAATAAATCCTGACATTTGATATTTGTCTCATATATTTGTTTATTTCTTAGATCTCATGTGTAGATGTTCATGCCTGCCTCTTTAGGGTCCGCTTAATATTTGCTTTAAAACCAAACGGCTGTAAGGATACTCTTTTTAAAAACAGCACATTCGTTGTGTCTAAAGATATAGGTCATGTGAGGTAAACCAGCTGGTGAGGTACGGTGGGCATATGTTCTAATACAGCGGGCAAGAGGTCAGTACGGCGGGCAGAAGGTCAGTATGGTGGGCAGAAGGTCAGTACGGCGGGCAGAAGGTCAGTACGGCGGGCATATGTTCTAATACAGTGGGCAGAAGGTCAGTATGGTGGGCATATGTTCTAATACAGCGGACAGAAGGTCAGTACGGCGGGCAGAAGGTCAGTACGGCGGGCATATGTTCTAATACAGTGGGCAGAAGGTCAGTACGGCGGGCAGAAGGTCAGTACGGCGGGCAGAAGGTCAGTACGGCGGGCAGAAGGTCAGTACAGCAGTCATTTGTTCCGGTACAGTGGGCAGTACAGGCTAAAAGTAGTATTTAACGTCTTGGGGTTTAAACTTTTGTATCCAACATTGTCGAATTGTTGTTAGTCTTATTTCGGTCACCATAGAACATCAAGATATGTAATTATTTTATTGCTTAAACTATGGAAAACGGGGCAAATATTTTGGAACTAGCTGTGTAGTGCCACTTATGAACAGTTTACATGTATGGCTTCCATGGCAACCAATCAAAATAGACACCCATGAAGAAAAAAATTAACGTCACACTAATTACGAATACAGAATGTTGTATGTATCGGTGAGTTACTTCCATACTCTGTCTTGTCACAGTATGTCTTGTCAGTGACAGTCATTAAATTAAACTTTGTAGCATATATTGTAATGTTGGACGGGATTTCCTCCAAACAAAGTTAGGTATTGCGTGTTAAGGCCGTAGCCTCCGATTTCAGTTTACTTTAGATTTCATAGCGTTTTTCCTTGCAAGAACACATTGCAAGGCAAGGGGTTCGAACTCTGGACTTTTTGATTTAGCAGCCATGAGCTTTACCGCCCGACCACGCCGACCCTACATTACAGCCCTACCTAAACAGTTTTAATGACACGCCTAGACTTTATATATATATATATATATATATATATATATATATATATATATATATATATATATATATATATATATATATATATATATATATATATATATATATATATATATATATGTATATATATATACATATATATATATATATATATATATATATATATAATTTATATTATAAACACAATCATCATAATTTGTTAATAAGTAATCTATCCAAATATTAAACACGAAGCTAAAATTTAAAAAAATATTTTGATTGGTAAAACAGCAGCCCGACTTATCCTAAATTTTAATTTAATTAGATTGATTTGAAAAGAGGGGTGGGGGCGTCTCTCTCCGTGTACGTCCAAGATCCGCCTATGTTTACTCTATAACATATTTCACCAATAGCCATCCGTGGTTTGTTGACTTGCCTACCTAAAATTGATCAATCGATCTAGTCGGGATCGAACTGTAGCTTGGCGTTGAATGCATTAAAGTAACATTTTTTTTCTCTAAACTTTAAAGTTGACAAACACAGGAGAAAGCTGTGTCGATTGTTTCCCTTTGTTAACGATTCAATGAACAAACTGAAACCCACTCTACTAGGAGAGTTTAAAAGTGGAGGATGGGGGAGGGGGGGACGTGGAGAGGGGATTACATGCAACTCAATTCTGTGTTTACATTTTGATAGGCTAATCTTAATCTTAATCCAGTCACGTGGGGCGAGTCTGACAGGTGAGTCGATACCGTCCAGACGACGTGCGCACGCGGGGGAGGGGGGGGGGATTATTTGCATACTCTAATTGATTTGAAATTACAACCAGCGTGAAAGCTGTTTAGAGGGGAAATGAAAATGTCAGATACAGTTTTTCAAGTTTTGTTACTGGATAGATTTATGTGAGGCTAGGGCGTCTGGAGGCGGGAAAGGTAGGTGGGGGGGGGGGGGGGGTAGGAGTGGGAGTAAACTCTCTGAGCAGACGTGTGGGTTATTTAATTTAAAAAAAATCTTTTGTGATTAATTGCTGGTAAAAAATAATAATCAATTAACTTCATGAAAGTACAGTTTTCTACATTGTAAAATAATCTTTAATTGTTGGGGGGGTGGGGAGGGGGTACGTTAAGCACCACTGCATCCATCTATACCGAGGGAATGTTGTACAGCCAGGTTACGTTTCTAGGTCTATGGTTTTCTTTATTCTTATTTTCACAACATTTCACATCTGTAAAATAAAAACAACTTCTTAGAAATGTTTTAAAGCTGTGGTCATGTTATAAAAAATTAAATGTAAAAAAGAAGGAGGGAACGGGGGGGGGGTAATTTTTTAATATTCAACAAACCGGACAGGATATGACGTCAAGAATTATGTATTTCTGTGGTCGTTCGTGATTCTGCCACGCTATGCTTTTGTTGGTTGTGATTCACGTGATCCTGTCACGCTATGCTTTGGTCTTGGCCCACGTGATCCTGTCACGCTATAATGTTGTTGGTTGTGATTCACGTGATCCTGCTACGCTATGCTGTTGTTGGTTGTGATTCTGGTTCATTACGATGTCGATCAACTCTAGCTGATGGCTATACCAGCGTGTCCATGTGTTATCTATTTTCGGCCCATTCTTTGTCAAGTTCTCGAAATAGCAGGGTCTGGGCAGGAACTAGTTGCTAAACAAAGTAAATATCCTAAAAAATTTTAGGTTACGCAGACATGGGATAGATCAACAACCAAAAGTACAATGTAGAAACCACGGTAGTTCGTCACACGGAGACGTGTGTGTCTGTTGGAGCTGTTAATGTTAGCGTGACGAGACTTGTGTGCATATTTAACACGGAGAGTGGGTGTATGAAGACGAGCAGTCTCATAACTCAGCCGGACACACGTCCAATTGTACATGTCAGCGAGTCTGCCCGTCCACTGTGGGCCAGTGCTGACGAATCAATCAAGTCTGGTACCCTCGCTTCAGCATCAGACGCTCGTCTCTTGCAGTTTGTTACACGATGTTTAAAAAAATAAAAATAATTTCATCAGTTCTCTCCCTTTTGCTGCGTTTTCTCCACTCTAACAGTTCCAAAATTTTACAAACATGCTCTGTATCTATGGTTAACTAGTGTTGGATCGGCTGGTCAAGCTAATGACAGAAACATGCACTATATCCGTGTTTAACAATGGTTCTGCATCTTTCTTCGACTTATAATTTTTTACACAGCTTTTTGTTAATTTAAAACGTATTTGATATATTCAGTTCTTCCTGACTTCAAGATAGTTTCGACCGATACTAACAAAATAATAATTTAGCATCCTTATTTATTAAAGTTCTTTAGAAATGTCAAGCCACAATTTAAAATCTCACATTATTTTGAGCTAAAATCAAACCGAAGCCAAAATTGAAATATTTTTTTTACAAATTTTAAACACAACACAATCAGTTATCTACTTTAATTAAAGACAGTATCAGTGTGATGATTTAAAGGTCTGGTCGGCGTTACCGTACTTCTCTCGAAGACTGGGGGTCGGGGGCGAGTCAGACAAATCAGTTACCGTCTTGTGTTCTCGGATGCTGTATTGCTCTTTTGGTCTGTCTTTGAGTTGTTTTTTTTTCGCCTCAGACACGTAGTTTATACTATAACGTCAGTTGTGTGTTCGCTTTAGTATTACAGTTTTCATCATCGGCTTGTGAGGACTGATACAGATTTACAATAGTAATGTTTTTTTCTTACTTGTAGCCTGCTTGCATTCATTTAAGATGGTTTACTTATACATAGATCTAATACAAAACGTCTAAATATTAAAAAAAAAAAAAAAAAAAAAAAAAAAAAAAAAAAAAAACTTGAAACTGAAAATGCAAATGTGTAATTAAATGATGATTCATTGGATTTATTTTTCTCGGCGTGGTGGGCTGAGGGGGGGGGGGGGGGGGGAGTGGAATTTGGGTTTTTAAGTAGAGCTGAAAAAAAATTGGGATTACCGAGAATTAAAATGATACAAATTTTAAGCAATCGGAAAAGTTATGTTATTACAATGAGACACATCAAAGCAAACATTCTTCCCTTTCAAACATCTATATCTATACAGTCCTCAAACAGTTTTTTTTAATTAATTCAATTGTTTTAAACATTTAAATCAGTAAAAAGATTTTTTTTAAATACTTTAATTTGCAATTAAACAAGTACATCAACATCAAATTTTTTAACATAATTTTGAAAATCAAATGAAAACGAAAGGTTTTGCAAATGTACATAATGAATATTTACATGATGTCATGTATTTGATTATAAAAAAAAAATTGCAAAGGATGACAGTAAAAGGGGTTAAGGTCAACAAAATTATTTTTTCAATTAGTGAGTAACAAAATGTTATATAAATTTATTGAAGTTCTTAATTTGACTGAAAAGTATTGTGAAAAGAAATTCAAATATTTAACAATATTTAATCAATTAACAATTTTTAATTAATTATTTAATTATTAACTCATATTAATTACAAATATGTATTCCTTAAAACATTCACAATTATTAAATTTAAAAAATGTTCAAGTTTTTTTTTTAAAAATGCGACAACGCATGAAAAACAGTGTTATATGGCTGACGTCCCTTTAGCCTAGTGACCGATCCTACGAGATAGCAAGTCTAGCCCTTTCCAGGGAGATCACTCCCTCCTACCCCGCTGAAATCTGAATGGAAAATGCGAGTGGTTTTATCTACCCCGCCTCTCTCCACCTCCGTTGGTGAGCGCTCGCTGCTGGCTGCCTCGGCCGCCGCACGGCTTGTGAGTGAGTACTGTTTTCACACGGATGTAGCGTCGAGGTTTGCGAATGAATTATAATAATTGTTTTTTTTTGTTGTTGAATGGTAATTGAATTTATATACGTATACGGCGTGTGGGATTTTTATTGTGACAGTGATTCGCGGAAGGAAGTGAGCGAAGTTTAAAGTTCACGGTGGCTGTCACTGATTTGTTTGAGATATTTTTGGTAACGTGTGAAGTGTCACTAGACAGTATCGAGTATTTCAGATCTCGATCCCGTATTTTAGTCTTATTTTTGTTTTTTATTAAGATAGATGTGATATCGAGGAAAGTGAAAACGTGAAAATTGGTTCGTGACATGTGACATAAACGTGACACTTGAAGCAGGAGCGCTGGACAAAGACAATACCCAAGTGAGTACTGTTTTGTTTGTGATTTTTTTTTTGTTAAGTCGAGATAGAACTATATTCAATACATTTTCTGTGATGGTTAGGTAAATCCACAACACATGTTCTAGCACAGACCCAGATAATCGAATAAACAACTTGCTCGTTAGGTTTACGAATTAACCCCTGACCCCCGTGTGACCCCGGAAGTTAACTCATGCGTGACGAGGGCCCCAGCTGTCGTGTGTTGACGAGTACTAGTTACAGCTGAGCGACGCCCTCACCCGTCGTGACACGGTACACGAAACGATGACCGTGTGTTTAGTGTTTGAACGACGGATAGAATTGTTTGTATTGATTAGCTGTACACACATGCTTGTTTAGACCGTGTCCACGATAACGATTTAACCATATCAAAACTTCGGGGTTAGTTTAATGCTAGATTTTTGTGTTAAGCTTAGGGCTAGGGGCAGTGTTTGTTGGTGTCATTTATTATAGTTATGTTGATACTAGCAATATGAACGTGTTGGTACGGCTAACCAACATGTTCCCATGATGAAAATTAAAGGTGTGCAATTTGTCATGTTAGGATTTTAGATTTGAACTGTGACTATGGCAGGTTAATGGTTAGGTTAAGATTTAGTTCAACGGTTAGAGTCAGTCTCTACAATACTTCCAGTTGCTGGGTTATAAATTTGTCAGGTTAGAGTCAGGGTTAAGGATAAAGTTTCGTCTCTAGTGTTGCAATAAGACTGGCAATTAGTGCCTATATAGTTGCTTCATGGTGTGGGTCAGTGCTAAAGGAAAGAGTTAGGATTAGGTTTGTCAAACTAATATCGGTTACTGTATGGTGTGGGTCAGCTAGCTGCAGTTATGTTATGGTGTGGGTCAGCTAGCTGTAGTTATGTTATGGTATGGATCAGCTAGCTGTAGTTATGTTATGGTATGGATCAGCTAGCTGTAGTTATGTTATGGTATGGATCAGCTAGCTGTAGTTATGTTATGGTATGGATCAGCTAGCTGCAGTTATGTTATGGTGTGGATAAATAAGACACATGGGTCCAATATATATATATATATATATATATATATATATATATATATATATATATATATATATATATATATATATATATATATATATATATATATATATTGATGCTGCATAGCCTCGCGTTTAAATAGTCGTGTATAAAAGTGGCGAGTAGATGGTTTATCTAGTCACACGCTAAATGCAATTTTCTTCAGAGAGTGGTTGAGGGGTGGGGCTACCGTGAGCTAGAGGGTGGGGTGGGGGGGGGGGTGAATAGGGTAGACGGGGTGGAGGATTGGGAGGTAAATTGGATGAAGTCTGCTCGGTGGCCGGAAAGAACCGCAACGGAAAAAAGCGCAACGGAAAAAAGCGCAAATCAAAAAGCGCAACGGAAATAAGCGCACACGGAAAAAAGCGCAAAGAGAAAAAAGCGCACACAGAAAAAAGCGCAAAGAGAAAAAAGCGCAAACGGAAAAAAGCGCAAAGAGAAAAAAGCGCACACAGAAAAAAGCGCAAACAGAAAAAAGCGCAAACAGAAAAAAGCGCAAAGAGAAAAAAGCGCACACGGAAAAAAGCGCAAAGAGAAAAAAGCGCAAACAGAAAAAAGCGCAAAGAGAAAAAAGCGCACACAGAAAAAAGCGCAAACAGAAAAAAGCGCAAACGGAAAAAAGCGCAAAGAGAAAAAAGCGCAAACGGAAAAAAGCGCAAACAGAAAAAAGCGCACACGGAAAAAAGCGCAAACGGAAAAAAGCGCAAACGGAAAAAAGCGCAAACAGAAAAAAGCGCAAACGGAAAAAAGCGCAAACAGAAAAAAGCGCACACAGAAAAAAGCGCAAACAGAAAAAAGCGCAAACGGAAAAAAGCGCAAACAGAAAAAAGCGCACACAGAAAAAAGCGCAAACGGAAAAAAGCGCAAACAGAAACAGAAAAATGCGCAACCAGAAAAAACACAACGAAAAATGTGCAAAAGAGAAATTTAGCACAAAGACCATATGGACTAGATGACACATTTATACATGACTGTTAGGGCTGCTGTGAGAGTGTCGTGTTTGATCACGTGATCTACTACCATTTAAAGCGTACCACTACCATCTGCATTCCCATCACCACGATACAGGCGATAATCACTTTACACAATGCCTATTATTTTCTTGGTCAATAATTATTCAACTACTATTCTCGTATAAACATAAAACTATCGACATTACACGAAGTATCTTTCACATTCTCCCTAGTCCGAACTACCTAGCTTGCATACTATAACAACCCGTTCCTATGGCAAAACTTCACTCTCTTTCATCCGCGTCATCAAACATGCATTCGTCATATCTCTCGTAACAACATTCATTCGCACCAAAATAACAATTTTGTATTTAATATTTTTTCACATCATGACGCACCTACCTACCTAACTTCTACCCACCTACCCACCTACCTACCTACCTACCTAACTACCCACCTACCCACTTACCCACCTAGCCACCTACCCGCCTACATACTTACCAAACTACTCACCAAAAAAGTATCGGCGAAGTTCGTAAGGATCGTAAACTGTACTAGACATCTTTTTTTTAATGAAAATTCATTGACATCATTGACATATGTTACATATATGTTACATTTTGCGACAACCTTAATTAGTGCGTTGGGCTTGTATGAAAACTCACTTCGAACTAACTCAATTACATGCTATTTATTTTAACATTACACGTTAAGCGTCACCCAACTGTTGTGATGTGAGGTGAGGACAGGTTCGACAATAAACCAACACGAAAGTACGAAAGAGACATAGATTACCTATTAGAGAATGGACCCCTTAACTTTCCTAACCCCACCATTTATTATACCCTTGTAACGTCCCCTATCTATCAGCCAAATAGACGGTGAACGTCCCCGGATTCTTTTTTCGGGGTCATATGCAAATGCCTTACGGCCTAAGTGGATGAACACTAACACAACGGCACACTAGGGCTCGAATTCAATATCTAGGGTAAACTAGTGATACTATTGTAATTAACACTCATCCAATCTACATACAACTTTAATCAGCGAACACAGTTGTGGCAAAACACAAGGTTGAACTAGTTAAAATATTTAATGTATAAAATATCAAAACACAACTTACAAAATGTAGGAAAAACACTATCACAGATTTCTACACTGTCTAAATAACTACAGGCCACACAACACTGCTATAGCTTCTAAAATAACTCAGCGACGAGTAATATTATACTAGAAGCCTAAATCAACTTAAGAAAGCAAGGCACACACAGGACTTAAGTTCTCTCACGTTCAAATGGTCAGAGTCTATAGCCGGACAATATGGACGGCGGCCTGATCAAGGTAAAATCGCCCTGTAGACTGCCTGTAGACTGCCTGCGACAAGTCTCAAATGGAGACTCCCAGATCACTCAAGGCCACTTGAGCTACTGTTATCGTGCTGGTTGTGTTTCCTATGGTGTGACACTTTACGTGGTTCTAACCACTAGGCCACTAGTGGTGTTCCTAACCACTATGCCACACTACTCGGCAGCAAGCCGAGTTTCTAAGCCACTAGACCACTAGACACCATAGACTCTACTCAGTTTCTCACCGAGTATTCGACCCTCGGCCGCCGCCGTGGCGCGCCGAGATCCTAGCCATTGAGCTATGGGGTAGTCATCTGACCAGAATCATTCAATCAGATCTTAATGGAAAATTTCTATGTCTTAGACCCCTTAATAAGTCAGTGGAAATTTTCCGGGTGTTGCACAATCACTCCATATAAGGTATTATA
Source organism: Physella acuta (assembly GCF_028476545.2). Classification (NCBI taxonomy): domain Eukaryota; kingdom Metazoa; phylum Mollusca; class Gastropoda; family Physidae; genus Physella; species Physella acuta. The sequence continues at coordinate 270,181 of NW_026733165.1, forward strand.
CAATGTCAAAATAAAAATAGAACCTGACTCGACCTAAGTAGGTCACACCCTACCTAACCTCTAAATTTAGTGCGCTAAATGTCACTTCCCTCCCAATCGTTCCTATTCTACAGAATTGTGTATACTATTTATTTACATTCTTTAATCTCAATATAACTAAAATAGACTTTTGTTTGAAGGGTAATGAAAACATGTAAACAAAAGGGACGCTACTCTAAATCTATGCGAATACTTATATGCAGTGGCGTAGGCAGGGGGGGGGGGGGGGGTTTATGGGGGGTCATAACCCCCCCCCCCCCATAGACCCCAAACGCACTAATTAAGGTTGTCGCAAAATGTAACATATATGTAACATATGTCAATGATGTCAATGAATTTTCAATAAAAAAAAGATGTCTAGTACAGTTTACGATCCTTACGAACTTCGCCGATACTTTTTTGGTGAGTAGTTTGGTAAGTATGTAGGCGGGTAGGTGGCTAGGTGGGTAAGTGGGTAAGTGGGTAGGTGGGTAGTTAGGTAGGTAGGTAGGTAGGTGGGTAGGTGGGTAGTAGGTAGGTAGGTAGGTGCGTCATGATGTGAAAAGATATTAAATACAAAATTGTTATTTTGGTGCGAATGAATGTTGTTACGAGAGATATGACGAATGCATGTTTGATGACGCGGATGAAAGAGAGTGAAGTTTTGCCATAGGAACGGGTTGTTATAGTATGCAAGCTAGGTAGTTCGGACTAGGGAGAATGTGAAAGATACTTCGTGTAATGTCGATAGTTTTATGTTTATACGAGAATAGTAGTTGAATAATTATTGACCAAGAAAATAATAGGCATTGTGTAAAGTGATTATCGCCTGTATCGTGGTGATGGGAATGCAGATGGTAGTGGTACGCTTTAAATGGTAGTAGATCACGTGATCAAACACGACACTCTCACAGCAGCCCTAACAGTCATGTATAAATGTGTCATCTAGTCCATATGGTCTTTGTGCTAAATTTCTCTTTTGCACATTTTTCGTTGTGTTTTTTCTGGTTGCGCATTTTTCTGTTTCTGTTTGCGCTTTTTTCCGTTTGCGCTTTTTTCTGTGTGCGCTTTTTTCTGTTTGCGCTTTTTTCCGTTTGCGCTTTTTTCTGTTTGCGCTTTTTTCTGTGTGCGCTTTTTTCTGTTTGCGCTTTTTTTCCGTTTGCGCTTTTTTCTGTTTGCGCTTTTTTCCGTTTGCGCTTTTTTCCGTTTGCGCTTTTTTCCGTGTGCGCTTTTTTCTGTTTGCGCTTTTTTCCGTTTGCGCTTTTTTCTCTTTGCGCTTTTTTCCGTTTGCGCTTTTTTCTGTTTGCGCTTTTTTCTGTGTGCGCTTTTTTCTCTTTGCGCTTTTTTCTGTTTGCGCTTTTTTCTCTTTGCGCTTTTTTCCGTGTGCGCTTTTTTCTTTTTGCGCTTTTTTCCGTTTGCGCTTTTTTCTGTTTGCGCTTTTTTCTGTGTGCGCTTTTTTCTCTTTGCGCTTTTTTCCGTTTGCGCTTTTTTCTCTTTGCGCTTTTTTCTGTGTGCGCTTTTTTCTCTTTGCGCTTTTTTCCGTGTGCGCTTATTTCCGTTGCGCTTTTTGATTTGCGCTTTTTTCCGTTGCGCTTTTTTCCGTTGCGGTTCTTTCTGGGAACCGTCTGCTCATAGCATGTGGTAAAACAGTGTTAGCAGAATGTGGGGGAAAGGGGGGGGGGGGTCGGTTGACTTGAGATGTATTGGTGAGAGTGGGTCAATATGGACGTTGGGATGGGTTGTGTTGAGGGGAGGGGCTGGGTTGTTTTGGGGTTGGTCGTGTTGGTGGCTGGTGTGGGTTGTGTTGAGGGATGGTGGCGGTTTGTTTTGAGTAATTGTGGAGGGTTATTGAGTGATTTGGTGGGATGTTGAATGAAGAGGTGGGCTTATGTTGAGAAGAGCTCATGTGTATTGTTATGAGTGGAGGGGTGGGTTATGTAGGAGGGTGGGGGGGGGGGGCGTAAGTGTATGCTACTTGTGCCGATAAGTCAGCAGTTAGTAGATAAAAGTACAAGGTGTTTGGATTGTTGATAAGCCTAAGTCGTTTTTTTTTGTTGTAAGCTGTTGTCAACAGACGATGTTTTGTTCTGTTGTATATGTTTGTTGTATACATTGCTTCATTGTGTTTTGTACAATGTGTCAAGTTTTTAAGAAATTTAACTCTTGTTTAATTATGTTGGTGGATGGTCCTAGTTGATGTTGTTGGATGTTGTTGGAGGGTGGTGCTGGTGGATGTTGGTGGATGTTGAAGGATGGTGTCGGTCGATGTTGTTGCAGGATGTTTGTGGATGTTGATGGATGTTGTTGGTGGGTGGTGCTGGTGGATGTTGGTGGATGTTGAAGGGTGGTATCAATCGATGTTGTTGCAGTATGTTGCTGGTGGGTGGTTCTGGTGGATGTTGTTGCTTCATATTATACGAGGTGTTCATATACACATATATAACAGATACTTTACAGATTGTGTTGTAATAGCACTGACTGACTATGACCAAGTAGAATGCTGTAGACTAACATGAAAAACTAAAATAGACCACTGGAACTTTAAATAATTCGATCACTACCATAAGATTATTAAATGAGTCGACTCAGCTCTAATGGTATCCCAACATTAGTTGGAGATAACACACTCCAGCGAACACACAAAACTAGAGCGGATGGTGGTTGAAGAAAGAAAAAGACTCAGCTCCTTTTAGCCTATGGGGGGGGGGGGGTCTTGTGTAAAACTGAAGCTTTACTCTGTTCACTATTTAGTTTATATTGAATATAGAACAGATCTTGGGATCTATTTATTCATCATGCTCGTCAGAAGAAACCAGGGTCTTTTTCAGACATGTATGCCAAGGATCGGGGCGCACACTGGTTAAAGTATATAAATTACCTATATAAATGATTCTTTTTTCCTCTGTTTATGGACATGCTTCCCCCCCCCCCCCCTCCCCCAAACGAGATGCCTGAAAGACGTTGAGAGGACAAATGATATCAGGACAGATTAAGTTAAATAAATCTTTTGATATTTTGTTAAGTTTGACAAATCCATTATATTCACAATTATTATGTGTAAAAAAGTAAACAAACCATATGACCGTCAATAAAAACATGTTCAGATCAACTAAAATCATTCTACATACTAATAACATTTTGCTGTGAGATATTTTGTCTGAGATATTTTATCTGAGATCATTTGTCCATGATATCATTTGTCCTGATATATTTTGTCCTGGTATTTTTGTCTGTGAGATCATTTGTCCTTGAGATCATTAGTCCAGAGATCATTTGTCCTGAGATCATTTGTCCGTGAGATATTTTGTCTGAGATATTTTGTCTGAGATCATTTGTCATGGAACCCTGAAAGACAATGGCAGAAACGTTCATCGTTTTTGAAAATGTTGAAATTGTCGGCTGTATGACTTTTTAAACGTCTTTCGTCAGGTTATGTTCTAGTGTAGGAGAATGTCGTGGTTTCATGGTTTCAGTACCTGGAACTCGCGCGAGAAATCTTGTACCAGTAACTCTGTATCAACTTTACGTAGAGTAAGGTCCCCTGTTCTGTGAGGCGAGTGGACCTAGTTTAAACTAATGGCTAGCTAATCGAGGGCGCCGGGCCCCTGAGAACATGGTGTGGCCACAGTGGCTCACCATCTACACCAAGGTACGCGCGAGCTAAATGGCATTTCACACCATTAGCTCACCGTGATAAATTACCTACAGTAATTAGAGCACTGGTTTAACGGGCGCGACGTAGGGTGGGGTGGGAGGGGGGGGGGGGGCGGGTAAGGGGTCAGGGTATATCTAGGAAGTTAAACTGTTTTGGGACACACACTACACTTTAGCTTGAGCCCGTGGTAGGGGTAAGGGGGGGGGGGGGGGGGGCGTCAGAGATCGGTGTAGTGAGTAAGAGCAATTAAGGAATTAAGATATTTACCAGCTCAGATACCAGTAGGGTGCAACATTGTCTAAATGGCGATTTTTTTTTCGGGTGCTAACACAGACACACATACACACACATACACACACACATACACACACACACACACACACACATATATATATATATATATATATATATATATATATATATATATATATATATATATATATATATATATATATATATATATTCTGAAACAGAACCACACAGGGACAAACAAAATAGGGAAATCACAAATGTCATTTTGACCTTTAAAGCCATTGATGTCTTTTAGTACCACACATCGCGGGGAACAAACAGTCGTGTGTGACCTACTCACCCACGTCGTGCTCAAATAGGTCACGTTCAGGTCATCGCGGAGTGACCTTAGTTTTGATGACAAGCGTGTCAGAATCATGAAATTTTCATCATCTGGTGGCCCTACGGTACACATCACAAATACAACCACAGATATTATGGTTATAGTTATCTATACCACACAGATGTTATAGTTATCTATCCCACATTTATGGTAATAGTAATCTATTCTATCCCACAGAGATATTGTCATTTATAGTAATCTAATCTATTTCACAGATATATTATGGTTTATAGTAATGTAATCTATTCCACATAAATGTTATGGTTATACTAATCTACCTAACTGGGATGTTATGGTTATAGTTATCCATATTACTGGGATGTTATGGTTATAGTTATCTATCCTACTAGGATGATATGGTTATAGTTATTCATATTACTAGGATGTTTTGGTTATAGTTATCTATCTTACTGGGATGTTATGGTTAAAGTTATCTATATTATGGGGATGTTATGGTTATAGTAATCTATATTACTAGAATGTTATGGTTATAGTTATCTATCTTACTAGTATGTTATGGTTACAGTAATCTAACCTATCCCACAGACATGTGATACATACTTGTCTGTGGCTAACATACATGTGATACATACTTGTCTGGGGCTAACATACATGTGATACATACTTGTCTGTGGCTAACATATATGTGATACATACTTGTCTGTGGCTAACATACATGTGATACATACTTGTCTGGGGCTAACATACATGTGATACATACTTGTCTGTGGCCAACAGATACGTGATACATACTTGTCTGTGGCTAACATATGTGATACATAGTTAAATAGCACACAGAGACCTTAGCTTGCTCTACCCATGTCAGTTGTAGCTGATGAGATTTTTTATTTTAGACATCTAACAGGGGAGGAAGTAGGAAAAAAGTTATTTAGAAAGTAGATACTTAAACCACTGTTTCCCCTCCCTAAAGTATCATGTGCCAAGTATCAACAATGCTCGCGGAGAAAAATGTCTGAAAGAAACCCAGCATGTGACTGACAAGGATGCCTGTTCACGTTACCATGTCTTGTCTTTAAAGTACACAGTTAAGATAATAACACGTTTTCCGTGGACAAGTTTTTACTAACTAACTAATTTTGTCATTTATATTGTTAGATATTCTTTTTACGAGTAAATACGGTAAAATGCAGAGAATAAATTAGTACCGTTATCTCGCAAATAAAGGTGCTGAAACATTTGAACAAAGGATACATTTCACACGGGAATGATTACCGGCGGCAAGTTGGCGGCTTTCTGGTATTAAATAAAAATCTGCAAAAAAATTATTCACAGAAAGAAAGTTAATCAGGATTTTAGGGGAGATTACCAAGTGATTTTGTCCGCGTAAATTCACCGACTTTATTACATGAACGTAAGCTCGGAGTGTCTGGTTTTCTTTTCCCTTTAAATTTATTTTACAAACGTTTGTGTAAGTGGGTTGAGGTAAGTTTGTAAAAGTGGGTTCAAGCAAATCTAGATAAAACGTTAAAGATAACACACACACACACACACACACACACACACACACACACACACACACACACACACACACACACACATACACATACACACATACACACACACATACACACATACACATATACGCACACGATACATGGGCATTTGAAAGCAAATCTCAGCATATATTACAATCACATGTAAACTTTGTTAAACCAGTGTAACACTCAGTTGTTGTAGAGACAACTATATATGTTATTGTGAGTTCTTTTTTCTTTAAAGACAGATGATAAACTGCTGGCTCATTTCGCAACTTTATTTACAACAGTAAAATCAACAAAGAATACAGTTCATTCAGTAATCAAACATCCACCGTTTGATATAGAACTCATACTTAAAGTGCGTGAATACACATGATAAAATCACAAGAATAATAAACCACATAGCTTGCATTTATCTAGGCGGCCTCTCGAACATCTCATTTACCCCGATTATATAGCCCTACATTCACTCTCTCCAGTCAGTGAGCGATCTCCAAAAAGCATCCAAAATACAGTGATTGATCGATCAAGCATTCGCTTCCGTTAGCCAGGTATTCAACTACTACACACGTTTCGCTCCAAATACAAATACCATACTACAGTCTATTATAAACAACTACACATGTATGGCATATGTCAATCGATGTTTTTTTTTTTAATTATTGATTAACTTAATAAAACAATTAGAGTAAGTCGGATTATAATAGCAGTTTGTTTATCGTGTCATATTTAGTGAGCTAAATATAGAATAATTACCAGACAAGTAATTAACACTAATCATGCTGACGCAGTCCTCATGAATACCATCAATAGTCATTAGTAACATTAACCGTAACCTTAACTGTTACAAACAAAGTAATTTTTTGGTGACGCATTCACTGGAACAGACATAACAAAAATAATATTTATGACCTTACATGAATGTTTGTTGAAGTTATTTACTAGCTTAGGGTGGCGTGGCCTAGCGGTAGAGCAAACGACTTGTACACAAGAATAGCAGTTGATCCTGTTGTTCAAATTACATATTATTAAACAAGAAAATTTAATTCTGAACCTGCATACTTGTTTATCAATATACCGATTGATTTTTGTCGTAAAGATTCTATAAAACAAGCCATTTCTATATTATATTTGTTTTGTTTATAATTTGTGGATATTGCAGATATTGACAGAAGAAATCCAATCAGAAATGTCGTCTAGAAAATAAATTAGCTACTTTTCTTATTTAAAACGCTAGAAGCAAAGTTTTTTTCCAGGCATCTTTTCAGAGGGAGGGGTGCCCTCCCAGGAAGTTTGTCCGCCTTTCCCAAAGTTTCAAGTGTCCCCCCCCCCCATCCTTTGGAGAAAAATGTCTGAAAGAAACACAGATGGGGAGACAACAAAACATTTGACACAGCTTTAAGAACACATTTTTCTTAATTTAATTCTTTTTAAAACAAGTAATCATCCGGTGTTGTAATTTTACGGGCTCACAATATTACGTCCAGTGGCGTAGCGAGGTCGAGTATCACCCGGTGCGGCACTTAATGGTGTCACCCCCCAGAGGCGTAGCGACCATTCCCGGGGACAAACTTTCAAGTTTTCGATTTGCACCCCCCCCCCCTCCCCCTCAAACTTTCGATTTGCACCCCCACTCAAGTTTTTCTCTATATATTTTGTTATTTTTTGCCTTGGTGTCACCCCCCTAAATGGTGTCACCCGGTGCGGTCCGCACCCCCCGCCCCCCCCCCCCCTCGCTATGCCCCTGATTACGTCACAACCACACAACTCTCGCCCGTTGCCCCACCCCACCCCAAAAATAAACGCCCTTGACCTTAACACAATTCATCTGATTGGATAAAAAACAACAACAAAGCTCTTCCTTTAAATGAAAGCAAAAACAAATTACTACTACTAGAAATCAGATGCAAATGCTATCCCAGTAGTGAAGGATCCATTACTACACTGATCGTGCGTAAAGTGCGAACCACGGAAAACCGGCAGACGTAAAACACGTCGACTGCGCATGTTTACGGGTTCTCTGCCCGGCATCACGTGGTCCACGACGTTGATGTTGCAGCGCATCGATGGCATTTATAAATAATCAACAGACGATAAATAGCGATGAAGCTTCCAAAAACAGGACGCGGCACTCCATTGGACGGCTCCAGATTCAATAACCTGGACTAATGTAATACTGTAATACATGCAAGTGATACCTCGAGGTATAAACTGGACTAATGTAATACTGTAATACATGCAAGTGATACCTCGAGGTATAAACTGGACTAATGTAATACTGTAATACATGCAAGTGATACCTCGAGGTATAAACTGGACTAATGTAATACTGTAATACATGCAAGTGATACCTCGAGGTATAAACTGGACTAATGTAATACTGTAATACATGCAAGTGATACCTCGAGGTATAAACTGGACTAATGTAATACTGTAATACATGCAAGTGATACCTCGAGGTAAACATGAGGAAAAACATACCAGTTTACAGGCAGACAACTCTCACATCAGATTATAAGCACAGCTTTGACCTACACTAATCACTTTATCTGTTCAGTTAGATCTTGTCTATATGGAAATTTGGCGAAATGTTTTTCACCTCTCTTAATTACATAATTAAATGAATGTCTGATTGGGTAATTTAATTATGAATGATTCGATGGCTATTTCTATGGTTGGTTCGATGGTAAAATAACTTTTACATCTTGTCATTTTTGTATCATATACGTAATTTTGATCAGGGTAGGTGTGAGGGCTGAGGTACAATGTGGCTTTATTTCACTCCCTTATGATTTACCCGATTCGGTTTCAAAAAGCTTTGTATCCATTTAAAAAAAACAACTCCTTCTTCAGGCTATAAATACATATGCTTGCTAGTGTCCTCGTAGGTAGTGCTTATTTTGTCTTACGATGAAATAAGCAAAGCGCCTATTTCCTATTACATGCTGTGAGGAAATAAACCCTGTGCTTATAGACTGGAGGAAATAACCGCTTTCGATCAAATGTGTAAAAGATGTATTTCATGAGCGACCATAACTTTTATGAAAGAAAGCTAGTTTTTTTATTTATTTATTATCACTGCATTTTAAAGTTTATTATTATAAATTTTAAAAATTATTTGATTCATTTGCTGGAGTGGAGGGGGGATTCTTACCTGTAATGTTATTATAAAGCAAACGGAGTTGTTTTTGTGGAGGTAGTGAGTTTGGTTACTTCCAAAACTATTATTTAAGAACGAAGAAGGGAAAGTGAGTATGTAAAGTATGTTTTTTTTCGATGTGGAACGTGGCAAATCTTTTAACTCAATTTTAACCTACTTCTAATTCAGTGATTTCTTTCAAACTTCCCAGAAACATGAATTTGCGATGATTAATCCAATTAAACAATAGGTTAATCACTGAAATTTAATTTTAAAATTTCCCAATTTAATAAAAAAAAAGATTAGGTAATAAGTTTAAGTGCCGACGATAACTCTATCAGCTAGCCGTCCGTTGTGAACTGTTTGGTTACGGTTGGCTGATTTCTAATCAGAGAGTCAACCACGGCCTAAGTAAGACAATTTTATCGTCTGCTTTGGTCTTGAAGCAAATAGAACGAATTAAATAAACCGGGAGTGATCTCCCCTAAACTTTCTCGAATATTCTTATATAACTCGGAATATAGACATGATTTTAAATTACTTTTAAAAATAGAATAGAATCTCGTAGAAAAAAGAATTGCACACCAATCGAACGCCAAAACAAAATGTGCATAATAGTGCGCAATATTATTAGTACTTTATAAATTTACATGCGTTTTTTGAGAAATCGAAAATAGCGTAAATTAGTACTTCCGGTCAACGGAAATTACTCAAAATTTGACAGAAGGCAGAGAATTAGATCTTTTAATTACATGTAAAATTTCATTTATCTATCTGAAATAGTACTCAAGTTATAGGCTTTTGAAAAATTCAAAGTAGAAAAAGTACCACTTCCGGTTATCGGAAATCGCTCAAAAGTTGATCAGGATCTACGATTTTGATAAAATACTTATATATGAAATTTCATCAACCTAGCTGTAACGGTACTCAAGTTATCGTGTTTACACACAGATAGACAGACACACAGACATACGGACAAGATTGCAAAATTATGTTTTTCCGTATCAGTGAGGTGTAAAACGTCGAGATTTGTAAAAATCTCGTTTTTTATTTTTTGCACGATTACAAGACTTTCTCTATTCGAGAAAGTAAAAATGTAAAAAAATAAAACAAACGTAAAACAGATTTATAATAATTAACTTTTGAATGCACTGAAAATAAGAAAATAAATAAACATGTTTTTTTTATTTAAATAAAAGCATTGGTCGCTTTTCAGATCTCAAAAAAATGTAACTTAATTATGTCTCAAACAGGTTTTATTTAGGTTTCACGAAGTTTTAAGTCTTATTTAGGTCTAACATAGGTCCTACAAAGTTCTGACATTGGTCTCACAAGGCTTTTATCTAGTTAAACAAATATTATTTAGTTCATACAAAAAATATCTCTCAAAAAGGTTTTATGTACGTCTCACAAAGTTTTACTTAAATCCTATTTAGGTCTAACAAAGGTCTGAAAAAGTTCTGACAAAGTTCTTACATAGATCTTACATAGGTCTAATAAAAAATATGTGGTCTTACTCCGATCTTTAACTTGTAATTGTGTTCATAATTTAACATATTTTCTTCCACTCCTCCATCCAAAACCCAAACAAGCACTATACGAGCCTACTACACTACACCCATCAAGCACTATACGAGCCTACTACACCATAGCTCTGATTATTATAACTCTAAACACAGCTAATCGCTGGGTAGTAGATAACTTATCCTGACTGTATATCGAGATGTCTGAGACAAATATTTACAGTCATCACGCTGACTTTTGACCCTTTGGCCTTGACTCAGCAACAAAGCAGCCAATCAGCTACGATTATTTTTTATTATCCAAAGAGAAAAAAATTATCATATTAAGGAAAAACAACAGCATTTTTAAAATTAATGTTGATGTGTGACTTTCTAAGCCGATTCTGTATCTGTACAGTCTATTCCATGGGTCTCCAAACTTTTCAGCCCGAGGGCCGCATTAACTATCAAATTTCAGTTCGGGGGCCAGTTTCTTCCAGGCATGTTTTTGATTTTTCTGGGCAAAGTTCCTCAGCCATCGCCAACAAACGTTTTTTCCGTGGACAAAAAGATCTCCGCGGGCCGGATGAGAGGACGTCGCGGGCCGCATCCGGCCCGCGGGCCGTAGTTTGGAGACCCCTGGCTCTATTCGGACCGATTCCGATTTTTTATGAATACCAGCAGCTAAGGCTGCGTCCCGATTCCGACTGTGTGCAGTCAAGTGAGACGTTACCTGATAGTGACTTTGTTTAGTCATGGTACCTGATGTTGACTTTGCGAAGTCATGTGGGAGGTCACACAGTGACGTAGCAACCATGTTACCAAGGTGGACAAGTCCACGGGCACCGAGGTCTGAGGGCCACCAAGGTCCTAAGGCTCCCGAGCTCCCAAGGCCCCCTAGGTCCCAAGGCCCCCTAGGTCCCAAGGCCCCCTAGGTCCCAAGGCCCCCTAGGTCCCAAGGCCCCCTAGGTCCCAAGGCCCCCTAGGTCCCAAGGCCCCCTAGGTCCCAAGGCCCCCTAGGTCCCAAGGCCCCGTAGGTCCCAAGGCCCCCTAGGTCCCAAGGCCCCCTAGGTCCCAAGGCCCCCTAGGTCCCAAGGCCCCGTAGGTCCCAAGGCCCCCTAGGTCCCAAGGCCCCCTAGGTCCCAAGGCCCCCTAGGTCCCAAGGCCCCGTAGGTCCCAAGGCCCCCTAGGTCCCAAGGCTCCCGAGGTCCCAAGGCCCCGAAATCCCAGGGTCCCCCTAGGTCCCAAGGCCCCCTAGGTCCCAGGGCTTCCGAGATATTTAAGTATAAATCAAGTCATTGAAACAACTTTGACAATTATTTTTTAAATTACTAGTATAGGAAACAGACGTGTGATCTTGCGCATATTTTGTAAAACAAAAACCTTATCAGCTTTTGACATCTACTACTCTCCCTACCACAATAAGCTGCATTTGTTTGGGGGGGGGGGGGGGAGGAGGGGGGGTCAACACTTTTTTCTCTCCCCCCTCCCCCCACACTCCAGTCCTTTAATGCCTACGTACCCCGGCTGTTACACCACTGCTCCTAACTTACTGCTCCTAACTTAGAGCTCCTAACGTACAGCTCCTAACTTACTGCTCCTAACTTACTGCTCCTAACTTGCTGCTCCTAACTTACTGCTCCTAACTTGCTGCTCTTAACTTACTGCTCCTAACCTACTGCTCCTAACTTACTGCTCCTAACTTACTGCTCCTAACTTACTGCTCCTAACCTACTGCTCCTAACTTACTGCTCCTAACTTACTGCTCCTAACTTACTGCTCCTAACTTACTGCTCCTAACTTACTGCTCCTAACTTACTGCTCCTAACCTACTGCTCCTAACTTACTGCCCCTAACTTACTGCCCCTAACTTACTGCTCCTAACCTGCTGCTCCTAACTTACTGCTCCTAACCTGCTGCTCCTAACTTACTGCTCCAACTTGCTGCGCCAACTGGGCTTTGATCTTATCCCGACTTTGTTAGCGTATTCTAAAATAGTGAGATGTTTCTTAGATCTGTGACCATTCTCTGAATTGATACAACAGTGTACCCTCCCCCCCACTCCAGTCCTTTAATGCCCACGTACCACGGCTGTTACACCACTGCTCCTAACTTACTGCTCCTAACTTAGAGCTCCTAACGTACAGCTCCTAACTTACTGCTCCTAACTTACTGCTCCTAACTTGCTGCTCCTAACTTACTGCTCCTAACTTTGTTTCACTAAGTCGGCTACTATGTAACTCGTAACTCGTCTAAGCTGACCTTTGACCCAGAGCTTACCGGAAATGACCCAATGAACTCTATATTAAGAGTAAGACCAACATCACCGTGGGACTGTGGTAATTGTATGGGTCATTAAATTGTGGTAATTTGTGCGCATAGGCAGCAGATGTTGGGAACAAGCGCTGCTAGATTTTAAAAAAATATATTTATGTTTATAGCTGAGGTTTAATTTGATATGGGTATATAAATGAATTTATGATTTGATAAGGTTATATAAATGGATTTATAATTTGATATGGGTGTCTAAATGGATTTATGATTTGATAAGGGTATATAAATGGATTTATGATTTGATAAGGTTATATAAATGGATTTATAATTTGATATGGGTGTATAAATGGATTTGTGACTTAATATCGGTGTATAAATAGATGTATGATTTAATATGGATATATAAATGGATTTATTATTTGATATGAATATATAAATGGATTTATTATTTGATATGGTTATATAAATGGATTTATTATTTGATATAGATGCATGTATGGGTTTAAGATTTGTTATAGGTAAATGTATGGTTTTATGATTTGATAGAGGCAGGCTCCTATGCGTTATAAATTAGAATATAATTAGGTTATAAAAAATAATGATTCAGTGGGAATATAACTTGAGTACCGTTACAGCTAGGTTGATGAAATTTCATATATAAGTATTTTATCAAAATCGTAGATCCCCATCAACTTTTGAGCGATTTCAGATAACCGGAAGTGGTACTTTTTCTAATTTGAATTTTTCAAAAGCCTATAACTTGAGTACTATTTCAGATAGATAAATGAAATTTCACATGTAAGTAAAGGATCTAATTCTCTACCTTCTGTCAAATTTTGAGTAATTCTCATTGACTGGAAGTACTAATTTACGCTATTTCCGATTTCTCAAAAACGCATGTAGATTTATAAAGTACTAATAATATTGTGCACTATTATGAACATCTAATCTTGGCGTTCGCTTGGTGCGCAATTCTTTTTTCTATGAGATTCTTTTCTATTTTCAAAAGTTTTTTAAATGGATAAAAAATCATAACTTTATCCCGAGTTCCAATCCACTGTTGTTTTATATAAGAATATTCGAGAAAGTTTAGGAGACATCACTCCTGAATTGTTATATTGTTATTAGGCTATACTATGCCTCTTTTTGTTTTGATTTTTCTCTGTTGCTCTTCCTATATAAGGTAAGTCACTTGTTTAAATTCATATAACTTAAAAGTAGATCAAAACGTATCTAAATACTTTTAAAATAACAAACACTGGATTTATTGTTAATTTTTCGGGAAGCAAATATTTAGTTTGCAATCATTTGTTGCTGTAAATATTTACTTCATTTAGTAATAAAAAGCTATAAAAGGTAACTTCCCTTGGTAATAAGAAGTCATGAATGGTTACCTCCCTCGGTACTAAAAAAGAAGTCTTGAATAATCCAAGCTATTATTATTAAGAACAAAAAATCCAAATAAATAGTAGCCATAAATAATTAGCTCTTAGATATGTGCACGTATAGTTACTTCCCCTGGTGAGTAGGAGCAAGAATCGTTACTTCCCCTAGTTGACGTAAGCCATGTTTTATAATTTCCCTTGGTGGCTTGAAACACCGAATGATATCTTCCCCTAGCCCTAGTGGCAATTAAGCATCAATAATGACACTCATTAAGAGGATACAATAAGACGCAAACCAATCATTATTACATCAACAAATCAAGTTTATTAATCTGCTCAGTTATCACAAAATAGCAATATTGTCACAAAATAAGGATAATGTCACAAAATAGCCAAGCTTATCACAGCATGTTTTAACATAACATTTATAAAATAAAATAAATATTCATATCTATCAGATCATCCAATTATCTGCCTCTACAATTTGTATGTACAAATTAACACATTATTAGATCATATTTTTTACACGAAATTTTTGTTTTATCATGACCCTAAATATTACATCGCCCTTCCCCTTGATTTATCTAACGAGAACAATGTCCAACATTTGTCTCCCTTGTTCAGTTATTCGCTCATTAAAGTTTTGCAATCGGTGCACAAACAGCCAACCGCTTTTGTGGTGCTAATGCAACTCTCGACCCAAGTTCTAGTTCTCCGTGCGGAAAGGACAACTACGTGCCGTAAACAAAGGGAAATAACCTGCTATTTAGTGACGTTTGAGTAGCGTACCCTAGCGGCGCCATTGTGGAGACCTTGGCAGGGAACTGGTGGATATTTATTGTTCGAATTGTTGCTAGGTGACGCTGACGCTAACAGTGAGTCTCGCTAAATTTTTTTGTTGATCTTGGTTAAATTTTCTTAAGCAAAATACATTTATGCATGCTTCCTCTGTCTTCAAGTTTGGATACTGTTTTGTTGTCATCTTCTGTCGCTACTGGTACTAGGGTATGAGCCACCAACTACAGCTCTCCAGAGTTCTCTGTCCTACTGGAGTATGGGCCACCAACTACAGCTCTCCAGAGTTCTCTGTCCTGCTGGAGTATGGGCCACCATCTACAGCTCTCCAGAGTTCTCTGTCCTGCTGGAGTATGGGACACCAACTACAGCTCTCTAGAGTCCTCTGTCCTGCTGGAGTATGGGCCACCAACTACAGCTCTCCAGAGTTCTCTGTCCTGCTGGAGTATGAGCCACCAACTACAGCTCTCTAGAGTTCTCTGTCCTGCTGGAGTATGGGCCACCAACTACAGCTCTCCAGAGTTCTCTGTCCTGCTGGAGTATGGGACACCAACTACAGCTCTCTAGAGTTCTCTGTCCTGCTGGAGTATGGGCCACCAACTACAGCTCTCCAGAGTTCTCTGTCCTGCTGGGGTATGGGCCACCAACTACAGCTCTTTATCGTTCTCTGTCCTGCTGGAGTATGGGCCACCAACTACAGCTCGCCAGAGTTCTCTGTCCTGCTGGAGTAGGGCTACTACCTATAGAAGTATAACCACAGATATCATTTGGTCACTTATATTAAACCATTCTGTCAACCGCACCATTATGTATGGTACCACGTAGACTTTATCGTAACTTCAGAACCACAAATATACATAGACTCTCGATTAGCTTAGGTACCACAAACATACATACACTTTATTCTAACTTCATAACAAAATATCATCCGTAGACTTCATCCTAACTTCGACCGACTACATGTTCCATTGCCGTCTTACTTTCTTTACAGTCTAATTAGCATAATAAATTATTGATTGGTATCACCAGGTGTGGCTGACGTATGATAATTACAGGTATCTAGCCCTAACTTTTATAAAAACTGTCGCAATCAACTACCTCGATGTAATTTATTCTCAAAATGACAGCACCTTAAACACAATAAAATATTCCGAAAATTACTCGTCTTTGTTTTAATTTTAAAATAACCTTAAGTGTCATGTGACCTAGGTCTAGTCACGCATGAATAATCAGCTCCCACCCCGCTGAAGCTTTTGAATACTGCGTTTAGAATTTCCACATTAATGTTATTTGTATATACAATACAGTGCGATATTTGACTTTAAAATGTGTGTTTTTGTATTGAAATGTCAACTTTCGTGTCAAGCGTTCCATTCAAAGAATCGAGCTAACCTAGTTGGTTGCTGAATTAGGGATTTCATGAGGAGGCGGTGTTCAATCCACAATTAGTGCTCCAAGTCGGTGTTCCTAATTGGTGTTTAAGTACAAACGCGTGGAGTCGTGAGTAATTCATACGGTTAAATGAGCAATTCTAATTAACAATAATTAAGGTATTAAGTGTAGCCATAGTATTTCACTATTTTACATGTAAATCCTGCGTTCACTCTTTCTTTTTTCCTCTCTTTCTCTTGCTCTCCCTCTCTTTACTCACACACAAACACACACACACACGCATACACACATAAATTAATATATATGTATTTATACATATATATATGCATTTATATGTATTTATATACAAAATTATATACAAAAATATGTATATATATATATATATATATATCTATATATCTATATATCTATATATCTATATATATATATATATATATATATATATATATATATATATATATATATATATATATATATATATATATATATATATATATATACATATAGAAATATACATATATATACATTTATATATATATATATATATATGTATATATATATATATATATATATATATATATATATATATATATATATATATATATATATATAAAATAAATATATACATACATACACACACACGCACACACACACATATATATATATATATATATATATATATATATATATATATATATATATATATATATATATATATATATATATATACATATATATATATATATGAAGAGATAAGTTGTTTGAACCCAAGCTGGCAGTCTACTTAATTAAGCGACATCCGACTAATCAATGTCTGAAGCTGGCATCAAGTGACAGACCTAATAACCTGATTACCAGTTTGACGTATAAAAGTACACTACTGATACAGAGGTCACTAAAACCCATTGAACAATGTAAAACCCATTGAACACTGTAAAACCTATAGAGCGATGTAAAAATAGAATTACTAACTTTTTTTTTATTGAAAGAGGTTGGTCGAACTAAACGGCAGCCCCCCCCCCCTTTTTACATTCTCCCGCTTATAACAAAGCAAGTACAATATATATATTACAAAGCATCAGTTTGTAGTACGTTGTACCGGAGTCGGGGTGGTCTAACTGTAACTCGCGGGATCACTAATCGGAAAGTCACGAGCTCAGTACCGTCCCTGCTACCAAATGAGCAACCACGGGTTGTAAGGGAGCAATAATAGTCTGGGGGCAACCCTAGGGTACCGCGGCTGGTAATATAGGTGTAGGGAATGCTGGATTCTTCATTCTACTGCGACCTACCTGGCTTAAGGGCATTTGTTGAGCTTGTTATACTAGTTTTAATGTGAGTTCAATACACTACAGTAGTTGAATGTTTAAATGTTTATACCAGTATAAATGTGAGTTTAATACACTACAGTAGTTGAATGTTTATACCAGTATAAATGTGAGTTTAATACACTACAGTAGTTGAATGTTTAATTGTTTATGTTAGTATAAATGTGAGTTTAGTACACTACAGTAGTTGAATGTTTATACCAGTATAATAGTTTTCAGTGCACTACTGCAGTTTAATACTTTTAATACTTTTGATAGTGTAGTTTTTACTTTCAAAACATCTTTAAGATGGGAGTTCTATAGCTAAATGTTTTGTCCAAAAATTGCGAACATTTATCTGGCAAGAACCAATTGCGAGTAACAGCTTACGGGAGAACTAACAGATATAAATCTGCAAGCTAAGCACAATCCAAAATTATGAAGATTAATTAACAATTATGTGCATTAGGAGTAATTATTTTTCTAGTTATAGTCTGCTAGTGAAGGCGTGTTGGTATTAAGAGGGGTAATCTATCTCGCCCTGGCCATCAGAAGTGTTGTTTATATAGGCCATCACTTTATACTTAAACATATTCTGATATTAGTATTTTATTTAATTACACACACACACACACACACACACACACACACACACACATATATATATATATATATATATATATATATATATATATATATATATATATATATATATATATATATATATACATATATATATATATATATATATATATATATATATATATATATATATATATATATGTATATATATATATATATATATATATATATATGTATGTATTTCATTGTGTTAACAAACTGTTTCTAAACAGTACTTTTGTGCGGTATATGTCACCTAACAAAGAAGCTACCAGACTGAGAAGAGCTTTCTGGTGTTAAGGGAGGCAAGAACTGGTCTACCCCATCCCCCCCCCCCCCCCCCCAACGAAATAGAATTTATATAGAAAATATTTACTTTTACCAGTGTCTGTCCCCTCCGCCCACCCCCACCCCCCACCCCAACGGAGAAAAAAGTCTGGAAGAAACACTGGACATTATTTGGTTGGGATGTAATAAAAAAGTTTCTAGACGGGATGCGGCCAGTCCTAAAGTTACGTTGTGTAGAACTCTCACCATGTATATGGACAGGCCCTCGGCAGGGTGGTGTTAATGCCATGATGTAGGTAGTTTCCCGAGAGTGTCGCACACCCTCGAACTACCAGCTAATGGTGTCTCCGTGGGTGTTTTTAATGAAAGATTTTTGAACTATCTGATGATTCGATGATGTGGTTGTTATTATAACTACTTGTGGTCTGTCACGAACGTGGCACGTGGTATACCACGTGATCCCCTGAGTATATCACACCACACAAGGCGAGGGTAATTACAATATATTATTTACATTACGATATTTTTTTACGTCCTTAAAAGATAAATTAATAATTTTAAAATTTCACAATTTTTTTTTGCTCTAGGTTTACTAAATAAACAATTATGCTGATCGTGTTTAATAGAGTTAAAAAGGACTGTTACATGTGAATCATTTAAATAGGATATATATATATATATATATATATATATATATATATATATATATATATATATATATATATATATACATATATATATATATATATATATATATATATATATATATATATATATATATATATATATATGTGTGTGTGTGTGTGTGTGTGTGTGTGTATGTGTGTGTGTGTGTGTGTGTGTTTGTGTTTGTTTAGCCCTGAGGGGGGAGGAGGGGGGTTAATCTAATCCCTAGGCTTATAATTAACCATTAGGGCGTCAGTGCAAGTCTGGCTAAACCCAGACTGGTAAAACCCTAATCTTAGTGTAAAGTAAAACAAAAAGATGATCAACCCCATACACAAACTTTATTACAAAATATGATGGAATCAAAATATTAAAACGAACAAATACATTCACGATAATCTATCTAACTATATAAAAATTATAGTCAAGACGCCCAATCAGAGATTGCTGCTACTTTGCAAGAATTTCAAAAACTTGCATCTGTGGTGTGGGTTTTGTTCTACTCTGTGTGTTGTGTTTTTGTATGTGTGTGGTTTGGTGAATGGTGAATCGTGTGTAT